>NW_028318490.1:2142500-2442500 GCF_062004578.1 Staurois parvus | reverse complement strand
TCTATGAAGGTAACCATGAACTGTGGCCCTAGATTTTTTGATCTCATTGTCTGTGGCAGTCATGGTGTGGTACAATCTGTGTGTGTGTGTGTATATATGTGTGTGTGTGTATATGTGTACACACACACTCACTCTCTCTCTCTCACCCCTCAAATTTTGTAAACATGTTATTCTATCTTTTCATGTGATAACACTGAAGAAATGACACTTTGCTACAATGTAAAGTAGTGAGTGTACACCTTGTATAACATTGTAAATGTGCTGTACCCTCAAAGTAACTTAACACACAGCCATTAATGTCTAAACTGCTGGCAAAAATAGTGAGTACATCCCTAAGTGAAAAGGTCCAAATTGGGCCCAATTAGCCATTTCCCCTCCCCGGTGTCATGTGACTTGTTAGTGTTACAAGGTCTCAGGTGTGAATGGGGAGAAGGTATGTTAAATTTGGTGTTATCACTCTCACTCTCTCATACTGGTCACTAGACTTTCAACATGGCACCTCATGGCAAAGAACTCTGAGGATCTGAGAAAAAGAATTGTTGTTCTACATAAAGATGGTGTAGGCCGGGTGTCGGCAACCCGCGGCTCCAGAGCCGCATGCGGCTCTTTTTCATCTTTGCTGCGGCTCCGGAGCACACTGCCCACCAGGTGACAGGCAATAGGGTTTCAGTGGTCGGCAAGCCGCGGATCGCAAGCCACATGCGGCTCTTCTGTGTGCCGGGCGCCCGCTCCCCTCCCTCCTCTCGGGCGGCCGCCTCAAAAGTCAGGACTCTTTTAATCCAGCCCGCGGAGCGTAGAACATTAGCTGTCAGGATGTAGGCGGGGCAGCCAGGATGTAGGCGGGGCAGCGTGACGAACTCCTCTCACAGTCCGCCCTGAAGACCGGAACACAGCGCGGGAACACAGCGAGAGGAACGCGCGGAGCAAAGGTAAGTGAATTGAGACAATATGGGGAATTAATTACTATAGGGGGGATGAATTACTATGGGGGATGAATTACTATGGGGGATGAATTACTATGGAGGATGAATTACTATATGGGGGATGAATTACTATATGGGGGATGAATTACTATGGAGGATGAATTACTATATGGGGGATGAATTACTATGGAGGATGAATTACTATATGGGGGATGAATTACTATATGGGGGATGAATTACTATGGGGGATGAATTACTATGGAGGATGAATTACTATAGGGGGGATGAATTACTATGGGGGATGTATTACTATGTGGGGGATGTATTACTATGTGGGGGATGAATTACTATGTGGGGGATGAATTACTATGTGGGGGATGAATTATGTGGGGGATGAATTACTATATGGGGGATGAATTACTATGGGGGATGAATTACTATAGGGGGGATGAATTACTATAGGGGGGATGAATTACTATAGAGGGGATGAATTACTATGGGGGATGAATTACTATAGGGGGGATGAATTACTATGGGGGATGAATTACTATATGGGGGATGAAGCTAACTGCACGATCCTGTATATAGCATTAAGGTAAGAAACAATATATGCAGTGTCGGATTTGTTTTAAATGTTGCAATGGTTTTGCGGCTCCCAGTCTTTTTTTTCCCTTCGGAAACGGGTCCAAGTGGCTCTTTATGTCTTAAAAGTTGCAGACCCCTGGTGTAGGCTATAAGAAGATTTTTAAATAAACATGCCTTTTGAAAGAAATAAATGTGAGTGGTAATAATCCTTAGTTTGAATAATGATTTTAAGTGGCAATATTACACTATGTTAGTTTTTTTTCTCCCTGGATGAACGGTGGAGCCTATTTGTATAGTTGAAGATCCCTTTAGAGTGAACAGCAAAGAGGGCTTAGGATCCCTTAAATTCCTAAAAAGTGTCCCATTCACCTAAATCTGGTGAGTGTATTTGATGTTGGTTTCACGGGTGGAAGGTGAAAGTTTGTTTTGGTGTCTTTGGGAAAGAAGAAAATCACTTGATTTTTTCACTTGATATATATATTTCACGGACAAAAAAATCTTTTTGGTGTTTTCTGTGGACTTTTATTATTAATTTTTTATTGATTTTTATTATTATTAATTTTATTTATTTTTTTATGATGCACTTTATGTATTGATGGTGTGTAGAGGTCTGTTTGCGCTGTTTTATTCATTATTTCTAAGAAGATTGTCAAGACCCTGAAACTGAGCTTTAGCATGGTGACCAAGACAATACAGCGGTTTATCAGGACAAGTTCCACTCAGAACAGGCCTCGCCATGGTCGACCAAAGAGGTTGAGTGCACGTGCTCAGCATCATATCCAGAGGTTGTCTGGAAACAGATGTATGAGTGATGCCAGCATTGATGCAGAGGTTGAAGGGGTGGGGGTCAGCCTGTCAGTGCTCAGACCATACGCCGCACACTGCATCAAATTGGTCTGTATGGCTGTCGTTCCAGACGGAAGCCTCTTCTAAAGATGATGCACAAGAAAGCCCGCAAACAGTTTGCTGAAGACAAGCAGACTAAGGACATGGATTACTGGGACCATGTCCTGTGGTCTGATGAGACCAAGATAAACTGATTTGGTTCAGATGGTGTCAAGCGTGTGTGGCGGCAACCAGGTGAGGAGTACAAAGACAAGTGTGTCTTGCCTACAGTCAAGCATGGTGGTGGGAGTGTCATGGTCTGGGGCTGCATGAGTCCTACCGGCACTGGGGAGCTACAGTTCATTGAGGGAACCATGAATGCCAACATGTACTGTGACATACTGAAGCAGCGCACGATCCCCTCCCTTCGGAGACTGGGCCCCAGGGCAGTATTCCAACATAACGACCCCAAACACACCTCCAAGACAACCACTGCCTTGTTAAAGAAGCTGAGGGTAAAGGTGATGGACTGGCCAAGCATGTCTCCAGACCTAAACCCTATTGAGCATCTGTGGGGCAAGTCTCTAACATCCACCAGGTTTGTGATTTCGTCATGGAGGAGTGGAAGAGGACTCCAGTGACAACCTGTGAGGCGCTGGTGAACTCTATGCCCAAGAGGGTTAAAGCAGTGCTGAAAAATAATGGTGGCCACACAAAATATTGACACTTTGGGCCCAATTTGGACATTTTCACTTAGGAGTGTACTCACTTGTGTTGCCAGCGGTTTAGACATTAATGGCTGTGTTTTGAGTTATTTTGAGGGGACAGCAAATTTACATTGTTATACAAGCTGTACACTCACTACTTTACATTGTGTCAGTGTCATTCAGTGTTGTCACATGAAAAGATAGAATAAAATATTTACAAAAATGTGAGGGGTGGACTCACTTCTGTGAGATACTGTACATGCTGGACCTATACGCACACATTTGCATATGTTGGTGGGGGCCAGGGGTGTATCCACAGCTCACTGCAAATTCAGCAATGTCCAGATGAATTAACTTCTGTGCATGAGAAGGAGTAATGTCATCAAGGTTTGGCCAATGAAAACAGCCAAAGAAGATCAGGTGACGATGCCAGCAGGAAGCTTCCGGACATCATAGCACTTGAGTGAAGGTGAGTATAGTTCCACGATAAGGGTGACAGTAGAGATGACAATGGGATACACAGCTGAATACAACAGCACTCTTGTCCAGTTTCTGGTGCCTATGCAGATATAGTGAGAAATACATTCATGGTTTGATTATTACTGAACATCTGATGGTTGCCAAATGTTTATAGGTGTCTAAAAAAGAGGTTGTCACTTTTCCTGCCAGCATTACGAATGTTTGGAGCAGCTTTGGCTCCTGCTACTGTTAATCACAGCTAGTGAGGAGGGAGCAGGGGGTGTGGTTGAACCCCGCTCTGTGTGTCAATGGACACACAGAGCGGGACTTGGGAGCGAGCACACACATGAGTGCCCCCATAGCAAGCGGCTTGCTATGGGGGCACTCAGCAGAGGGAAAAAGCTAGGAGTGCTATCAGGGGACCTGAGAAGAGGAGGATCGGGGCTGCTTTATGCAAAACCTTTGCACAGAGCAGGTAAATATAAAGTGATTCCTTGGTATCACTTTAGGTCTTGTAAGTTGCGAGGTGGGGCCTTTATGGATAAGACTTGTTTTTCAAGCACCTCTAACAAATGCTTGATTGAATAGAGATCCAGAGAATTGTAAACACCTCAAACTCGTGTTCCTCCAATGCATTCTTAAACCATTTTTGCAGTGTAGCATGGTGCATTATCCTGCTGAAGGAAGCCACTGCCATCAGGTAATATGGTCTCCATGAAGGGGTATACTTGGTCAGCAACAATGTTTAGGTAGGTGGTACATATCAAGTAACAACCATATGAATGGCAGAACCAAGATTTTGCAGCAGAACATTGCTCAAAGCATCACACTGCCTCTGTCAGCTTGCCTTCTCGTACTGCATCCTGGTGCCATCTCTTCCCCAGGTAAGTGATGCACACGCACCTGGACATAATGTTAAAGAAAACATGATTCAGCACACCAGGCCACATTCTTCCATTGCCCATTGTAGGTGTTTTTGGCTGTGGACATGGGTCAGCATGGGCACCATGATCGGTCTGAGGCTACACAGGCCTGTGATCGAAGGCCTAAATATATTTAAAAGAGAAGTTTGGGGCTTTAAACAAAACAAACCAACAAACCTACATACCCACCCACTAACTGCTGGACAGCTTGGTCTGTTAAAACAAGTTGAAAAATAACTTACTGGCCATATTACCAGATGAAACTAAAAAAGAAAATTAATGAAACCACCACATATTAGACATGATAAGCTGCAATCTAATATTTGGGGGATTAATACCCAGTAACACATTTTTTTTTAAAACTCTCACAACAGCAAGTCACTCACATCTAGTTTACAATAGGCTGAAAGTATTGTGAAAACATTAGGAAAAAATATTTCAAAACTGTTTTTGAGCCGTATGCATACATTTGAAAACATTTTTTACCAGTACCACAGTAGTACAAGCACAAGAAATGTGATGTGCCCAATCTTAACCACTTGCCGACCAGCCACTGTAGAAATACAGTGGAAGGGCAGCACGGCTGCGCAAAACCACGTTTTAAAACGTGCTTTTGCAAAACAGGTAGGGGGCGCGCCTCGCCACTGCCCTACCTGTGCCGCCGATTACAGCCGCGGGTGTCAGTCGCTGGGTCACGGCTGGTCATTACCTGCCGTGTTCCGGCGATTAGCGGCAATCCCTGACAGAGAACACAGCTGCTGTGTTTACACTGCACCTCTGCTTTCTGTCAGTTCCCTGTCAGCTCCTGACATGCTGATCCGGAGACAAGAGTTTATCTCTCCGGATCAGCGTATTCCCGTGCAGTACACACCCCCGCCCCCTAGTAAAACCCTCCCCTCACACAGTTAACCCTTTCAATGAATAAAAAAGTTAACCCCTTCCTCCCAGTGCCATTAGGTCAGTGTTTTTTTTTTTTGCACTGATCCCTGTATTGGTGTCACTGGGGATGTCAGTGACTCCAAGTCAGTTCCTCCCATTGTCAGAATGTCCGCTGTAGTCCTGCCATAAGTCATTGATCGCCGCCGTTATTAGTATAAAAAAAAAATAAAAATCCCAGTATCTTTCCCGCCATTTGTAAATGCTATAACTTTCACGTAAACCAATTAATTTACACGTATTGGGGGTTTTTTAAGCAAAGACATTTTGGCCAAAATTTGATTTTTAAATTTTTTTACTGGACATGTTTTATAGCAAAAAGTCCAAAATATTGTTTTGGTTTTTTTCTCAATATTGTCAGCCTTTTTTTTTTTTTTTTTATAGCACAAAAAATAAATACCACTGAAAGAAAGCTCAATTTGTGGGAAAAAAGGACGTAAATGTAATTTGGGTGCAGTGTTGCATGACCGTGCAATTGTCAGTTAAAGTAATGCAGCAACGTAACACAAACCCCTTCTGTAACCGCTTCCTGACCACCCTACAGCGGAAATACTGCTTCAGGGCGGCATAGGTGCACAAAATCACACACACATATATATACATACATACATGATTTGCGCTCCCATGGTTTTCACACCCCTCCCAGATAGCGTCAGATTGCCCGTCAGTACACCAGTCATCACATTTAACCCCTTGATTGCCAGTAGCACGCTCATGCACAATAATCCTCCATTGCTAGTATAGCGTCTGAAAGGATCAATATCTTTGATCAGGTCAGCACTATACCAGCATTCACATTAATATAGCGTCCCCAAAAACGCAGCGTTAGCAGGATCAGCCCCGGCACCCGCCAGCATCTGCGTTTAGCCCCTACGCTTACCCCCCCCCCCTTCTTCCCCAGCAAGTGCAGTGTCAGTAGGTCCCTGTCACTTGATACATTGCACACAAAACCACAGTGTTCGCAAAATCAGGCCTGATCTCTGTTGGCACTTGTCAGTAAATTTTGATGAATCTCATATGCAGCAGAATGCCAGTACTAGTGCCGTGCTACCTTTTGGTGAACTGGAGCACCAGCGGTCTAGTACATCCTGGTCTTTCACATATCTCTTAGATTGTAAGCTCCCAGGATCAGGCTCTCCTAACCCTCTTGTATTGAACTGTATTGTCTCCTGTTATATTGTAAAGCGCTGAGCAAACTGTTGGCGCTATATAAATCCTATATAATAATACCAGCACTGCAGTATGACTTGGTGACGTGGCACGTCCCATAAGTCCAGTACAAGCCGGTGCGGTGGCGAGCACAAGTATTGTCCCGCACCCACCAAGAATTCGTACACAGGCCCATAGAGCTCCTAGTATCCTTCCATATGTGCTTTCAAATCCCGATTGGCTGCCCACAAATTCTTCAGCACCCGTACTTCCCCCATTCATTGCCCAACCTGGAATTCAGGTGGAAATAGCAAATTTAACTACTCCCCTTGATTTTTGGGGCTGTTTTTCACAGAATATCTGTATGCATTGATTGTGGATCAAAGCAACGAATATGCACAGCATTTTATCACCGCCAACCTAAATTCAAATCTTGCCAGACCAGTTGCATGGAAACTCATTACGGTTTTCGAATTTACATTTTTTTGGGGCCTAACCCTCAACATTGGCATTACTAAAATAAATGAATTCCAGTTGTATTGGTCCACAGACCCAATTCATCATATGCCGTGTTCTCTAGCTAGTTCTATAGCTGCCATGGCCAGGCATAGATATGAGAGTATAATGTGTTTTATGCATTTCAACAACACGCTCTGTCATCCTCGGGGTAACCCTGAATTTGACCGGCTCCACAAAATTCAGCCCCTCACAAATCACCTTAGCCAAAAATTTGCAGATGTCTATACTCCCCAGCAAAAAATCTGCGTTGATGAGTCCCTCATTAATTTTTCTGGCCGCCTTGCATTCAAACAATTTCTCCCCAGCAAGCGTGCCAGATATGGGGTCAAGATGTAAAGACCCGTGAGAGGACAACAGGCTATACTTATAAGTTTCGGATTTACGAGGGAAAAGATAGTCACGTGGAGCCCCCCGGATGCCCAGATTACATGGGGAGCAGTGACAAGATAGTTTGGGACTTGGTGTCATCGTTTTTCCATATGGGGTACCACTTATACGTGGACAATTTTTATTCAAGCATGCCACTATTTAGACATTTGTACAATCTTGGAACTGGCGCATGTGGCGAAGTGTGACCTAATGTGTGCCCAGCATTAGAAGTGGGTGGATGCAGGGTGGTATATTCTAATGGTGGGCGTACCACACACGTTTTCTGGCAGAAATTTCTTGTCTTTTTTTTCATTTAGCCTACAGGTTGTATACAAAAAAAAGAACATAGCATGTACACCCAACAAGGACCAGCGATGTACTGGTACATCACTGGACTTTGGTTATACCAGGATGATGCCTACAGCTGCAGGCATCATCCTGGTATTGTTTTTTTCAGCCGGTGATCAGCTAGTGGCTAATTAGCTGCAGGATTGCTTTTACAAGCAGCGGGAGATGATGCCCCCCCCCCTCCTCCGCTGCCTTCCACGGCCTTCTCGGGCAGTCTCGTACCCTCCGGGGAACCTGAGAATGCAGCCGGTGTCTCTGCCAGCTGACCATAGAGATGATTGGAGACCAGAGTGGTGCCAATCATCTCTATAGTCTTAGAATTCGGAAGCTACGAGCATTTCATCACTTCAGTTTTGCAGGATATAAACAACTCCATTTGTAAATTGGGAAAGCATCTGATTACACCGATTTTTGGTTTGATTAGATAATGTAAGGGCAGAGGAGATATCTAGAGCCTGATAGACCCCAGATTTCTCAAAAAAGAATATATGACAATGCCCATTGAAGTTATAGGGGATATGTGCATTCCCTGTGATAGCATTAAAAGTGATCAAAAAAAAAAATGAAAGGTACAGTGTAAAAATTATTTTAAAAATCAAAATGACTAAAAAAAAAAACCTCCCCCTCCCATGCACGCACACCTGTGTGCACAAGCATTGACCCTGTGGCGGTATGTAAACAACGGATGCACCATACATGTGAGGTATCGTCGTGAACATCAGATCAAGGGCAGTAATTTTTACACTTTTTGGAAAGTAGACACCCCAAGGAATTTGATAAGAAGCATGGTAAGTATTTTGCAGATCTCATTTGTTGCCACACGTTTCAGGAAAATGAAGAAAAAAAACATTTTTTCTATTTTCTTATATTTCAAAACCTTGTGAGGAAAAAATGAGATCTGCAAAATACTCACCATGCCTCTTTTTAAATTCCTTGGGGTGTCTACTTTCCAGAAAGGGGTCATTTGGGGGGGTTGGTGCTATCCTGGCATGTCGGCCTTCGAAACTGTGATAGGTATTGAGGAAGTGAAATGAGGAAGTTACGCACCTTCAGGCGTTCAAAGTGGTCATTGGATTTCAGGCTCCTGTATGTGGCTAGGCTCCCAAAAATTCCCACACATGTGGTACCCCCATAATCGGTAGAAGTAGCAGAATGTATTTTGGAGTGTAATTCCACATATACCCATGGCTTGTGCGAGAAATAAATCATTTAAATGACAACTTTGTGTAAAAAAAAAAAAAGTTTTTGTCATTTTCCAGAAACTTTTGGAAATAAAAATTAAATCTTCCACGGACTCAATATGCCTCTAAGCAGATAGCTTAGGGTGTCTACTTTCCGAAAAGGGGTCCTTTGGGGGTGTTTGTACTATCCTGGTATTTTAACACCTCAAGAAATGTGATGAGCAGTCAGAAAGTAAAAGCTGTGTAAATTCCATTCCATTATCTATACCAGGGGTCCTCAAACTACGGCCCGCGGGCCACATGCGGCCCGCCGAGGCCATTTACCCAGCCCGCCGGCAGGAGCGTATTTTCCGCGAGGAAGGGACGCTAAGTACAGGGGTGGGCAGGGGGCTGCTGTACCTTACCTGGCTCCGGTCCTGTTCCCACAACGATCCAGTCCAGGAAGTGCTGCTCCTTCATTCACTCCGGCACTCCCTCACTCCTGCCACTCGGCCCCGCCTCCTCACCGGTGATTGGGTGCCAGAACTGTAGCTCAGGAAAGGCACACAGGCGGCCAATCACCTGCGAGGAGGCGGAGCCGATCGCCCCAGCGAACATCGAGTGAGGGAGAGGCCGGAGTGAAGGACAGCTGACAGGTAAGTGTGCCGTGCTGATGGTGCTGCTGCAACCAGGTATGCTGGCTGCAGCAGCACCATGTGGAGCAGGGGTCAGCAAGTTAAGTGTCATTGGTGTCAGTGGGAGAAATAGTGCCCCATCATTGGTGTCACTGATACTAATGATGGGGCATTATTCCTCTCACTGACACCAATAATAGGGCACTATTCCTCCCCCCACTGACACCAACAATGGGGCACTATTCCACCCCCCACTGACACCAGCGATGGAACACTATTCCTTCCCCCACTGACACCAGCGATGGAACACTATTCCTTCCCCCACTGACACCAGCGATGGAACACTATTCCTTCCCCCACTGACACCAGCGATGGAACACTATTCCTTCCCCCACTGACACCAATGATGGGGTACTATTCCTCCCACTGACAGCAATGTTGGGACACTATCCCCCCCCCCCCCCACTGACACCAATGTTGGGACACTATTCCCCCCCACTGAAACCAATGACGTACTATTCCTCCCACTGACACCAAAGATGGGGCACTATTCCTCCTACTGACACCAATGATGGGACACTATTCCTCCTACTGACACCAGTGATGGGACACTATTCCTCCCACTGACACCAGTGTTGGGAAACTATCCCCTTCCCCCACTGACACCAATGACGGGGCACTATTCCACCCCCCCCCCACACTGACACCAATGATGGGGCACTATTCCTCCCCCCACTGACACCAACAATGGGGCACTATCCCCGCCCCCCCCCACTGACACTAATGATGGGGCACTATTCCTCCCACTGACACTAATGATGGGGCACTATTCCTCCCACTGACACCAATGATGGGGCACGATTATTCCCACTGACACCAATGATGGGGGACTATTCCTCCCACTGACACCAATGATGGGGCACGTTTCTTCCAACTGACACCAATGATGGGGCACGTTTCTTCCAACTGACACCAATGATGGGGCACGTTTCTTCCAACTGACACCAATGATGGGGCACTATTCCGCCCCCCCCCCCCCCACACTGACACCAATGATAGAGCACTATTCCCCCCCCACACTGACACCAACGATGGGGCACTTTCCTCCCCCCACTGACACTAATAATGGGGCACTATTCCTCCCACTGACACCAATGATGGGGCACTATTCCTCCCACTGACACCAATGATGGGGCACTATTCCTCCCACTGACACCAATGATGGGGCACTATTCCTCCCACTGACACCTATGATGGGACACTATTCCTCCCACTGACACCAATGATGGGACACTATTCCTCCCACTGACACCAATGATGGGACACTATTCCTCCCACTGACCCCAATGATGGGACACTATTCCTCCCACTGACACCAATGATGGTACACTATTCCTCCCACTGACACCAATGATGGGACACTATTCCTCCCACTGACGCCAATGATGGGACACTATTCCTCCCACTGACGCCAATGATGGGACACTATTCCTCCCACTGACGCCAATGATGGGACACTATTCCTCCCACTGACGCCAATGATGGGACACTATTCCTCCCACTGACACCAATGTTGGGACACTATCCCCTTCCCCCACTGACACCAATGATGGGGCACTATTCCCCCCCCCCCACACTGACACCAACGATAGGGCACTATTCCTCCCCCCACTGACACTAATGTTGGGGCACTATTCCTCCCCCCACTGACACTAATGTTGGGGCACTATTCCTCCCCCCACTGACACTAATCATGGGGCACTATTCCTCCCCCCACTGACACTAATGATGGGGCACTATTCCTCCCCCCGCTGACACTAATGACACTGACACTATTCCTTCCCACTGACACGAATGATGGGGCACGTTTCTTCCCACTGACACCAATGATGGGGCACGTTTCTTCCCACTGACACCAATGATGGGGCACGTTTCTTCCCACTGACACTAATGATGGGGCACTATTCCTCCCACTGGCACTAATGATAGGGCACTATTCCTCCCACTGACACCAATGATAGGGCACTATTTCGCTCCATAAGACACACTTGGGGGGAAATGTCTGTGGGTCTTATGGAACGGTTGGCCCAGTGGCCCAGTATTCCCGCTGCCGTTGTATGTCCGCAGTCTCTGGTCATCTCCTGTACGGTGTCCGCATTTGTTCATAGTTTTTTTTTTTTTAAACTATAGTCCGACCCTCCAACGGTCTGAGGGACAGTGAACTGGCCCCCTGTTTAAAAAGTTTGAGGACCCCTGATCTATACCATAGTTTGTAGACGCTATAACTTTCACACAAAGCAATAAATATACACTTACTAGGATTTTTTTAACCAAAAACATGTAGCAGTACCAATGTACCAATGATGGGGCACTATTCCTCCCCCCACTGACACCAACAATGGGGCACTATCCCCCCCCCCACTGACACTAATGATGGGGCACTATTCCTCCCACTGACACTAATGATGGGGCACTATTCCTCCCACTGACACCAATGATGGGGCACGATTATTCCCACTGACATCAATGATGGGGGACTATTCCTCCCACTGACACCAATGATGGGGCACGTTTCTTCCAACTGACACCAATGATGGGGCACGTTTCTTCCAACTGACACCAATGATGGGGCACGTTTCTTCCAACTGACACCAATGATGGGGCACGTTTCTTCCAACTGACACCAATGATGGGGCACTATTCCCCCCCCCACACTGACACCAATGATAGAGCACTATTCCCCCCCCACACTGACACCAACGATGGGGCACTTTCCTCCCCCCACTGACACCAATGATGGGGCACTATTCCTCCCACTGACACCAATGATGGGGCACTATTCCTCCCACTGACACCTATGATGGGACACTATTCCTCCCACTGACACCAATGATGGGACACTATTCCTCCCACTGACACCAATGATGGGACACTATTCCTCCCACTGACACCAATGATGGTATACTATTCCTCCCACTGACACCAATGATGGGACACTATTCCTCCCACTGACGCCAATGATGGGACACTATCCCCTTCCCCCACTGACACCAATGATGGGGCACTATTCCCCCCCCCCACACTGACACCAACGATGGGGCACTATTCCTCCCCCCACTGACACTAATGTTGGGGCACTATTCCTCCCCCCACTGACATTAATGTTGGGGCACTATTCCTCCCCCCACTGACACTAATGATGGGGCACTATTCCTCCCCCCACTGACACTAATGATGGGGCACTATTCCTCCCCCCACTGACACTAATGATGGGGCACTATTCCTCCCCCCACTGACACCAATGATGGGGCACTATTCCTCCCACTGACACCAATGATGGGGCACTATTCCTCCCACTGACACCAATGATGGGGCACTATTCCTTCCCACTGACACCAATGATGGGGCACGTTTCTTCCCACTGACACTAATGATGGGGCAAGTTTCTTCCCACTGACACTAATGATGGGGCACTATTTCGCTCCATAAGACACACTTGGGGGGAAATGTCTGTGGGTCTTATGGAACGGTTGGCCCAGTGGCCCAGTATTCCCGCTGCCGTTGTATGTCCGCAGTCTCTGGTCATCTCCTGTACGGTGTCCGCATTTGTTCATAGTTTTTTTTTTTTTAAACTATAGTCCGACCCTCCAACGGTCTGAGGGACAGTGAACTGGCCCCCTGTTTAAAAAGTTTGAGGACCCCTGATCTATACCATAGTTTGTAGACGCTATAACTTTCACACAAAGCAATAAATATACACTTACTAGGATTTTTTTAACCAAAAACATGTAGCAGAATACATTTTGACCTAAAATAATGACAAAATTTTATTTTTTTTGGATATTTGTTATGACCGAAATGAGAAAATATTGTTTTTTTGGGGTTTTTTTAATTTTCTTCAAAAAATGTTTTGTTTATAGCACCAAAAATAAAAAGTGCACAGGTGATCACACAAAAGAAAGCTCTATTTGTGTGAAAAGAAGGACATCCATTTCATTTATTTACCGTATTGCATGACTGCGCAATTGTCCGTTAAACTAGCACAGCACTGTATACCTAAAAAATGGTGTAAATTTAATTATCTATACCATAGTTTGTAGACGTTATAACTTTCACACAAAGCAATCAATATACACTTATTGGGATTTTTCTACCAAAAACATGTAGCAGAATACATTTTGGCCTAAATTTATAACTAACTTTGAGTTTACTATATATTTTTTCTAGCTGAAAGTAAAAAATATTGTTTTTCTTAAAAATTTTCAGTCTTTTTTTGTTTATAGCGTGAAAAATAAAAACTGCACAGGTAATCAAATACCACCGAAAGAAAGCTCTATTTGTGTGAAAAAAAGGACGTAAATTCGTTTGGGTGCATGACCGCGCAATTATCAGTTGAATTAATGCAGCGCCGAGTAGCAAAAAGAGGCCTGGTCATTAAGGGAGATAAATTCTCAGGAGGGCAAGTGGTTAAAAATCATTTGTCATACACAAGTGGATATAAACTATTTTTGGAATAATTATACCCTCATCACTACATTTTGAACCAAAATGCACATCTATTGTCCTGTACATGTCAGATGGACTACATATTACTTTCTATAGGAATTGCAGGGTGGTGTGAGCTTATATTAACTGTATCAGCATATGACAATATAAAATTGCCCAACATTTTCTAACCTGAAGTTTCTTAATAAGGTCTCTGTACCCTGTTCAGGACAACCTTGCTGCATTACTGCATGAAATCTAGTATGTAACAATCGCTCTTCGTATATGACCAGTTTAAAAGGGGAGTTTTAATGATGAATCATCCAACACCCAGACAGCAGCATTTGGGGGAAAAAACATCAAATTACCACAATTCTGGATCCAAACACCCAGCCTGAGGTTGCAAGGGTCAAATACATTGCAAATCCACTTCCTGTATTTGTACACTGTAGCCATCAATCTTTATCCAAAAAAATTAACAGTCATGTCAGGAGGTGTTCTAAGTGTTCCACTTCACCAATTGCCCCCTAACCCCAAATGTATGATTTTTTTTTTTTTTATCCTTTCATCACATGCCTTACATACATGTTACTGCAAGAATTTAAATAGGTACATACAGCATTACATCTTTACCACACTGGTAGTTTGTGTGCATGCTGTTGATGTGTGGATGGTTCCAATTAATATTTTTATACAATACCAACTCCAAGGTAGCAAAGTCTGATTTAGGCCAGTGTGGATACTGAACCAAAAAGTGAGGTGTGTTGGTAGCTACTGTATGTTTGCTTTACTAGCATGGCTGCATTACCACAAAGCACAAGTGTGAAGCCAGCTTTAAGTGATTGTAAACCCTCACCTTGTAAAATAACCCATTCAGTTTAAAATAGAAATGAAGAGCGCATACGTGCAGTTGAAGATAGAGAAAGTGGCCTGATACAGCTCCGCCACAACTCCAGCTGCATCCTGTAGAGCCACGAGACTCAGCTACCTCTCAACCACCCAAGGCACCTCCTAACACATCAGGCTTTCCGTTCATGGCAAAAGAGAAGCCCAAAGTTGCTCCACAGCCACCACGGGAGGAAGATTCACAGCCAGCCAACTCTTCCAATAGGGTGGTGCCGGCTCCACATGCAGCCCCTGCCTCAGCTGCCGATCCTGAGCCCAGACCTGCTGTCACAACCTCTGAGGGCATAGAGGACTGCAGCCCCACACCAGCTGTCCCTCCGACCCCCACCGACATCTTGGGTGGTGAGTCCCCCTTTTCCTCTGGGTCTTCTCTAGACAGGGCAATGAGGGATACGCTCACTAGCCAGAACAGCCTGCAGGCCTCCCCAGAGCTCCACACTCAGCATCCTGCCCCCCAACCTGAATATTTAGGTGACCCCATCATATTGGCACATTGAAGGACTTGAGAAACAGAAACAATACCATTGAGAACAAGCTTGATATTACTGTAGGTAGGATGAATCAAAACACGGACCGCATCTGTGAGCTTGAGTCAAGATTAGAGGCACATTGTGAAAATAGATGATATAGAAAACAGATCTCGCAGATATAACTTCTGCATATGGGGTCTCCCCGAGTCATCAGCGCCACTACTGAACTGTTAACTTCACTGCTACCTGATGTACCTGAACTCAAATTGGAGATTGTTTTTCAAAGAGGGTTTCGTTCTTCCCATCCCTGGTAATGCCTGATTCCTCCTAGTGACACTCCTTACTTATTATGCCCCAATAAAGAACAGATGGGTTTTTTTCATACTTTGCTCTACAGGCTATCTCTACTTTTTGGGGTCTACTGTTGATGGGTGGTGATTCTAATTTAACCTTAGACGTGACCACCGGGTTTTCAAATCTCGAAACCCACCAAGATAGGTACCAACTTAGCAAAACTGTTACACAACTACAATCTGGTGCATGTTTGGTGAGAATTCAACTACACTACACGCAATTATACGTACTACTCCCACGTCCACTTGACATACTTGCAGAGAGACCATGTCTTCATGACCTCTACTTCTGTAACACTCTGTACTTCCTCAAAGATCTTAGAAGTTCCCTGGTTGGACCATTCTCCTGTTGTCGTATTAATCTATTTCTATACCTGGTCACTTAATGAAGCTCACCTTTTGTAACCCTGCAACTTGCCTTGACATTGAACTAGCCCTGAAATAATACTTTTCTTTGAACGATCCGACTCAAACGTCTTCTATGTGCAATTGGGCTGTTCACAAGGCCACCATCCAAGGTCTTTTGAATCCAGATAGCCACCAGGTATAAAAGGCATTAGGAAGCCCTGCTTAAAGCGGAGTTCCAGTGAAAATAAAAAATAAGTAAAAGCTGCTACAAAAACTTTAGCTGCTGACTTTAAAAAAAAAAGAAAAACAGACACTCACTTGTCCCTTGATCCCGTGGTGGTAATCGCTGTTCGCCAGTGGGGTCGAAGTCACAAAGACATATTATTTGCAGATGATTTATTGTTATTTCTGACCTCCCCACACACTTCTTTGCCAAACCTGTTTTCCCGTTTAGATCACTTTTGAAGTATCTCAGGTCTTTGGTTTAATCGGGATAAGTCTGAAGTGATGAATATTCTGCAGTCTTCAAGTGCATTATTTCTTTTCAATGGCAACAAACTTTGCTTTCGTACATCGGCATATGAACGATCCCTATTACTTCATCCTTGTATAAGGCAAGCTACCCGGCCCTGTTTAGAAAATTATTGGAAGACGTGGAGACATGGTCAGGTGCGAGCTTGTCATGGAAGGGGAGGATCGCCTCAGTTAAGATGACAGTTTTACCCAGATTGCTTTATTATTTTAGAACGCTATCCATCCCTGTCCCATTGATGATAGCTCAGCAGTTCCCAAAAAAAATTTCTACTACATCTGGGGCGCTTAGGGCAACAAATTGGCTCAAAACCGCGATGTACTTCCAAAAAGACATGGGCAGACTGGGGTCCCAGACTTTAGGAATAATCTCAGTTATGCCAACTTTATCATCACGGTCATAGGCCTGATTGGGTATCCCTCAAAGCCAAAGCCTGCGTCCCACTTTCCATGGACCTGCTGTTATGGTTTCCATCGCACCGACGCAAAGCAATTCTGTGCTCTCTTCTGTCCCACTCTCTGAGTTTATGGGACTTGAACTGCAAACGGTGGCACTTACATTCTCCACACATGGCTTCTTATCAACCCAATATTCCCCCCGGGGCTGTCTCCTACTCATTTTAGCTGGTGGGTAAATAAGGAACTCTATAGAATATGGGACTTCCTTGACCATAGGGGAATTTGTCCATCCTCATGTTTTGCACACAGTCTGGAGATGTCTCACACAAACTTTCATTTGCAGAAAATCTATAATTTTTTGCATACTTTATAGAAAACCAGTCCTGATCTGACTGTACGCACTATATTTGAAAACAGATGTATGTGAGGAACTCAGTTGCAATGGATTTATCTCCATCCTGTACAAACTCTTTACCACCCCGTCAACCAAACTTTCTTACCAGGTTGCATGGGAGAGAGATCTGGGCATGACTATTGAAGAGGACTGGCGATCCTGGAACTCTTGTGTCCACAAAAGCATATTAAATGTAGCTCTGAGAGAAGCAGGGTACCTGGTCCAGGGCCACCTGTCACAAATGTTCCCGGGATTGTCGGCCTTCTGCTTCAGGGGCTGTGGTCAGACGGGCACAGTTTCTCACATATGGTGGACCTGCCCCAATGTCCACTGGTATTGGATGAGGATACATCCCCTTATATTTTTGGTCACCAAGGTCAACATAACTAAAGATGTTTGTATTGCCCTGTTGAATAAGCCGGTCAAGAATGTCCCCAGGCATACACCATCTTTAATCCACTTTGTTTTTGGTAGCTAAAATTGCCATTGCCATGGCTTGGAAAAACCCAATCATTGATATAGCACTAATGAAGTGCAAGCTCACTTAGATTATACTTAATTAAAGATTGTAAGTGTTCTGCGGGACAAAAAAAACTAATTTCACAAAATATGGACCCCATGGTTTACTTACCGACAGGTCCCGGATGGACAGGACTGACCCCCGGACTAGTGTGCTCTAAACTCCAAAATTAACTGGTTTTCTTTTTCTTCTCTCCCTTCTTCATTCTTTCCCTTTTCTGTTTTTTTTCAACCTTCTCCTTTTTCTCCCCTCCTTTTTTCTTTCCCCTTTTATGTTCTTTATCCATAGCTGCCTTGATTGACTCAAGGAGCCTATTATTCTGATTATCAATGATCTTTGGCTCCATGCCTTGATACCTTCTGTTATTTGCTAACCACAACATTGCATTATGGTGGGGTTTTTTTTTCTCTTTTCTATGATTACTGATGGCCTCCATGGGTTTCAGTGCAAAGGGTTCATATGGTCGCAATAGCTTGGTCTGACCTACGGGGACCTGGGTGAGCCTGCAGCATCATCGGGACGGAGGGGTTGGCCTGGCCACCTGCTCTGCTTTTCTCACTGTCAACTCAATGTGACTACTTTAAGTTGATTTGTTAAGTAATTATGCATGGTCCTTTATTATTTTTCCAGAGCTTTGATTCTTGCTACAGTTCTTTAGATCTCTCCAAGATTCCCCCTAGAGGAGGTAAGGTCTTGTGCCCAACTATGTCTTTTGTGCCTCCCATTTTTCGTATGCTCTACAGTACCTGTATGAACGGTTAAATCTGAGCACATGTTATGCTTTGTTCTTTTTCCTTGGAAAGCTTTGTAATAACAACGATTGAAACACAAAATAGCAAAACATTTGTGTATACATATAAAAAAAAAAGTATAAATACCTCTTTTTCTCTTTTTTTTATTAGTGATCACATACCCTCTCTTCTCAGCTGCATAGAGTGCTGGGGGGTGGAGAAACAGCAGGACACTGAATTTCCACAGTGTGTTCGGTTTTTAATAGGAAAGCAGAGGGATTGGTAGGAACACCAGGGATTTCACATAAAGGAAACAATACAAAGAGAACAGGATACTTTTTCATGTAAATTATACCGCAGGCACATATGAAATATGAAATGTTGGGTTTACATATTCTTTAAAACTGAACTCCAAGAATTCAGCCACTTTGTGAAATGTGTTGGATTACTGGCGGTTGAGTCCAGTGAGGTGTATGCTACCTCATGGATTTTTCTCATTAAAGGATAAGTTCACCTTTGGGAACATGTTACATGTTCCACCCGTTTTTAGGATGGAACGTATAACATTAACCCCCCCGTGTTAGCAGTATGGGGAGAAGTACTAGTTGCTAGTTTATTAAATCGGCCGTGTCATTAATTCACAGAGTCCTGTGAAGTAATGAACTAAAAGTACTGACATCCTTTGTGGATGTTGGTGTCAGGAATGGACTTGCCAATAGTGGTGGGACTCACCTGCCTTGTGGGCTGCAGTACCAGGGCTGGCCAGCGGGTGCTCTCAACAACCAGAGGTTCACTTCGGCAATTAGCCATCCCCTGGGGCTGATTGCAGGTGGTGTATTTAAGGGATGGCCAGACCTGCAGTCGGTGCCTTGGTGTGTGTTTTTCCATGGGCCCCTGTATCTTGTAACCTGCATTCTGTTCCTGTTTCTACCTGACTTGTTGCCGACCCTGCCTGATCCTGACCTCTGCTGACTTCTCCTGTTTGATCCCTGGCTTGTGACCCTGACTACTCTCCGCCTGCTCCTCCTGTACCTACCTGCCCGATAGTTATCGACCCGGCCTGCCTGACTACGTTGTGCTCTATGTGTATGTACCTGTGTATCTTTATCAGTTTAGGTTTGGGTTTGTTTCACCTTGTTGTATGTATTTGTGTCAGCTTGGGGTTTGGTGCACTGCGTTTACATTTGTATTGTTAGTCTTAATAAATTGTCTTATTTATACCATATCTGAAGCCTACGTTTCCCTGTGTCAGTACACACATCTCTGGTCACACCCGCATCTCTGACATTTGGCTTGTAGTTCTCAATGAACTACCATGGCACTGTGGAGTGCCGTGGAGGTTCATTCAGTCTTCCTGTCAGTGTTAAACTGTCTGCTTGTATGAGGTATGAGCACACAGATTAAACTGACAGTCTGCTGGAGACCTGCATGGCACACGTGATTTGCTTATCGCTGGTGCAATACTCTACAGGCTCTCATTTAGGATGTAACTTGTTGCAGCACCACCTGATTTTCATTCCCCACAGCCTCTGTCACATTAAAAAATCAGTGCAGCTCTACAGGGCTCTGTCCCTCAGCTGCATCATTCATTCACAAAGATTTGTGAATGAATAAACTATATATCCCTTGGAGAACTCAATGGTCTACGAGTGCACTGGTCAGTGTGCTTATAGTCCATTCAGAAATCCTCCAGCTTTCTAACTGAAAACCTGAACAGAGATACGGTCTGGAAGCTGAAGGGAGAGTGTGCAGGAGCCTGTGGGAAAAATAATAAATGCAAATGCAAAAATATGTGCATTTATTATTTTTCCTAAAAGGTGAACTTAGCCTATAATTCACAGTTGATATTTTTACTGAGCGCCAGGACCATAGCTATATCTGCACTTCTGGAGCTCTGACACTGGACATTCTGTTCTCAGCTCCTGCAGCTGCAAAATCACATTTTGTTGCTATGCCCACCCCTCCCCTCCCCTCCTCCTCCTGCACAATTACAGAGCTCTTTGTATTATGTGAACCCACTGACAAATTACAAAGGCTTCTGTGAATCAACGGAAAGAAAATGAACTCTCTTGCGCTCTATGACCCAACACGGGGTAGGTAGATGGAGTCAGGACTTGGAAGTTTCTACCACCAGTGCATATGGGGTTGTGCAGCTCCAAACAAGGCCGGGGAAGCCCGACCAATACTGTGAAGCGAAAACAAAGAGTGCACCAACCTTGCGCATTACCTCAGTAAGCCAAAATTTATTAATTACAGAATAATACTCACAAACACTGAAGTATATCATGCATCTTTATCACATCATATCAGTCGTCTAGTTAATTTTCCTTCCAGAGATATGTTTCACAAAAGAACATAAGTTTTACTACATTTATTTACTATTTAATCATAATTAGCATCCTGATTTTATTTCATATATATAATTTTAAACACTAACCCATGTATCTATAGGGATATAAAATATAGAGTTAAAATTTATATATATATATATATCTACATTTTTAACAATTTGAATCAGTCATTGTTTACATTTGGGCATGTTTGTTTACATTTATTTGTATCAAGGTTTTTAAACTTGTATGGGTTATGCTTTTTATCATTCTTATTCTTGTCATTGGTTATATGTAAAGTTTTATGCAATCGCGATTGTTGTTTTATCAAGCTTTGAAATGTACTATTATGTCTTTTCTATCACCAGCATGTTTTACTGAGACATGTTTTTGACACCATAGTCCCTCCTCCCAATTGGAGATGGCCCATCCCAAACAGGGTGGACCCAATTTTAGTTCTAGAGTATATATAGGAGTGATCACTCGTTGTTCAGTCAAGCTCAGATGAAGAAGGTTCGTCCTTCAAAACGTGTCAGCTGTTCCCCGAGTGTCCACTCCTCTGATGGGACTCGTGCAGGCTGCTTTTATCCTTTGTCCCTTTGAGGACTTACATGCATGATATACTTCAGTGTTTGTGTCAGGGCTCCAGGTATGACCAGAGGTGTGTGGACTGACACAGGGAAACGCAGGCTTCAGATATGGTATAAACAATATAATTTATTAAGACTAACAATACAAAACGCAGTGCAAAACTAAACATAAACACAGTGCAAACAAACCAAACCAAACCACCCACCGATAACAATACAAACAATACAAAGAGTAGTCAGGCAGGCCGGGTCAGTAGCAAACGGGCAAACGGAGTACCAGGAACAGGTGGGAGAGTGGTCGGGGTCACAAGCTGAGTTCAGTAACTCATGGGCAGTGCGGTACAGAGGGTCGGGCAGAGAATGGTCAGGGTCACAAGCCAGGGTTAAAGCAGGAGAAGTCAGCAGAGGTCGGGATCAGGCAGGGTCGGCAACAAGTCAGACAGGAACAGGAACACAGGATACAAGGTACAGGGGCCCATGGAAAAACACACACCAAGGCCCTGACTGTGAGTCTGGCCATTCCTTAAATACAACCCCTGCAATCAGCTTCAAGTGTTTGGCTGATTGCAGGGGTGAGTCTCTGATTGCTGAGAGCACCCGCTGGCCAGCCCTGGTACTGCAGCCCACAAGGCAGGTGAGTCCCACCATTATTGGCAAGTCCATTCCTGACAGTTTGTATTATTCTGTAATTAATACATTTTGGCTTACTGAGGTAATGCGCAAGGTTGGTGCGCTCTTTGTTTGTTTTCACTTCACAGTTCTGTGAATCAACAGCAGAGGAGAGGGGCAGCCAGAGATGTTGTGTATGAGAAGATAGCATCTTTCTTGTACTCTCAGAGCTCCATAAAATTATCAGATATAAAATGTGATAAGTCCAGGAGGTGGCATGCACCTCATTGGACTTAGCTCCTAGTATGCCAACACATTTTACAGTGAGTTCAGCTTTAGAAATATTTTCCACTCTCAAATTAAGTTGTGTAAACCAAATTGTAACAATCCCAATCAAGTCCATTTTAATTTTGGGCCACAAAACTACAAACTCTGGAGAGGAAATACAAAGTACTGTTATGTTCCAGTACTTTCCTCTCCTAACTGCCTCCCCATTTTAATTTTTACCTTGGATTTGTTGCATCAAACATATTCTGTACTTTTCATAGTTTAGTTTTTTTCTCTATTTTGTAGTAGACATCGTTCTGCATTCCTGAATTTGGTCACTAGATGTCGCCATGATTCACACATCGAATATGTACCCGTAGTATATACAGGTCAAATGAGTATCATGTTTCTGTTGAAATATTGTTGCTGATTTTGTCCAAATACAAATATTTTTTCTTTTGCATTCTTACCAGTCTATATAGTTTATTTGCTATCTGGCACATATTTTTTTCAGTATTAGCCTTTGGCTATTTAAAGGCATATTAATATACTCTACATACAATCATGTGAAAAAGTGTAACCTCGATTCCAAAAAAGTTGGGATGCTGCATAAAATCTACATAAAAATAGAATGCAATGATTAAAGTGGTTGTAAAGGCTCAAGGTTTTTTACCTTCATGCATTGTGTGCATGAAGGTAAAAAACCTTCTCTGTGCAGCATCCCCTCTAATACTCACCTAAGCCTCTTCTCGATCCAGCAATTTGCACTGGAGTCTCGGATATCCCAAAACTCCCTCTCCTCATTGGCTGACACAGCAGTGGGAGCCAATCACAGCCAATGAGAAGAGAGAGGGGGCAGAGCCGAGCATCGGCTCTGTGCGTGAATAGAGACACATGGAGCAGCGGGTGCCCCCATAGCAAGCTGCTTGCTATGTGGGCACCCAACAGGAGGGAGGTGCCAGGAGAGCCTCCAGGGGACCCGAGAAGAGGAGGATCTTGGCTGCTCTGTGCAAAGTCACTGCACACAGCAGGTAATAGACATGTTTGTTATTTTTAGGGGAAAAAAACTTAAGCATTTAGTATCGCTTTAAGGGAAAGATATAAGTGAGCGCTCTGAGAAGTAGCAGCTATTACCAAAAAAGGTGACAGTGGTGAAAGTGGTTAGCTCTTTGGGCTTAATTTGCAGTTTTTGACTTCACATAATTAGGTCTTCTTCTCAGTCCCCTTGGCATCCACAATCTTCTTTCAGAGGGCCTACAACAGCTCTTGGACCTTTAGCCTGATAACACCACACATTTTATTAGCAAAGAGAACACCAAACATATCTCCATCTGCATCCTCCCCGTTCTAATCATTGGCACCTAATCTGGAACGCCCAATTCTAATTGTATGGGTTTAAAGAGGAGGGAAATGTAGGGATGTACCTATTTTTCTCTGTAACATGAGAAAGAATACACCATATCATTTTTTTTCTCATTTGTCAAGTATATCTTCTTTCCTATTGGCACTGTTTGAATGAAGATGTAATGTTTTTGCTGGTTCAAATATGTTAAAGTCAACAATTCTCATGGGGTGTACATACTTTTCCCATGACTGCTCATATATTACAATCTATGTCAACACATAATACATATCAGATTATACAGGGTTCTTGTTTGCATGGTTTGATTATTTTCAGATTGATGCTTTTTTTTATCAAATGATATACGTTAATTAGGTATTTCTGTTTTTTTTTCAGCATATAAACCAATCAGCCATAGCTTTATAACCAGTGACAGGTTAGGTGAATAACATTGATTATCTCTTTATAACGGCATCTAAAATTTGGTGAGATATATTTGGCACCAAGTAAACATGTCGCTGAAGTTGAAAGCAGAATAAAAATGGGCATCAGAATTTATTGCGTATGGGGCTGCGTAGCTACAGACCAGTCAGGGTATCCATACTGACCTGTGACCACGTTCAAAATAGCCTACAATGGACACATGAGCATCAGAACTGGATCACAGAGCAATGGAAGAAGGTGGCCTGTTCTGATGAATCACTTTTACATCATGTGGATGGCTGGGTGTGCATGTTGCGTACCTGGGGAAGAGATGGTACCAGGATGGCAAGCCAGTGAAGGCAATGTGATGCTTTGGGCAATGTTATGCTGGGAAACCTTGGGTGCTGACGATCGTGTAGATATGTATTGACACATACCAGATACCTAAATATTGTTGTTGACATCCATTCATGGAAATGGTATTCCCTGACAGCAGTGGCCTCTTTCAGCAGGATAATGTGCTTTGCCACACTGCAAAAATTGTTCAAGAATGGTTTAAAGAACATAACTGTGAGTTTGAGGTGTTGAATTGACTTCCAAATTCTCCAGATCTCAGTTCCAAAATCTGTGGAATGTGCTGAAAAACAAGTCCAATCCATGGAGACCTTGCTTTGCAACTTACAAGATTTAAAGTATTAACCTTTACAGAAAATCTGTATAGGTGACCTAACACTGGACCCTCTCCCCACCCCAATGATTCCTGCTGTACTGATCTCCAATGATCCTGATCTGTCAGGGCACCCGCAAGCTGCTCCTCTGGTTCAGGGATTTAAAATCCCTGCTGCTTTCTTTCCTCTCTGTCCTGCACTACTTTGGTGCAATTCTAGTGAAATTTTGGCTCCAAAGAATATGCAAACCCCATCCAAGTAAAACTGCATAATCGCATTGAAAGTTGGATCAAAATCTGATCACATCAGCGTGAACTTAGCCTGAGAGCAATATAAGCAATTTGCATTTTCTCATATTATTAAAAATAGGTATCTTTATAGACACTTATTTGCACTTTCTCTAAACCAGGTCAGGATCAGAAAAATGAGAAAAAAGTTTGTATCAAAGAAATGATCCTATCCAAGGGATGTTGCACAAAAGATGCATTACATGCAGTTGTGGGGCAGTTTCAGCGTGGCCAAATTATGGTGAATGGGTTGTGTTCCTACAGGCTCCAGTCATGAAAATTACATATTGAAAAGCAGTTATACATTTTATTAGACAATTGTACTGTAAGATCGCAGCTACAGTCAGATTGCTCCATTTACAAATGTAAAAATGCATCAGCATAAACCATGCCACTGGTGACTGCAGCAGATTTATCATGGTATTTGATTTGGCTCTGCTGGACACTGATAGAAGTCACAAGACTGCTCTAATGGCTGATGAGAAAAGGTCCTCTTTTGCATTTTATGTATTTTTTATTGGAATAAAATACATAGCAGTTTTAAGCTGCTAAACTGACGTTCAGGAGCTGTTCAGCATTTTTTTTCTTTCAATTCGTTTTTATTAAATTTTTTCAGAAGTAATAACAATAGAGTGTGCAACCGTCACATTAGTGGAAATAATATCAAGCATATCAAAGTTGAGCTGATAGGACACGGCAACCAACAAGTACAGATAATTAATCGTGAATGGTATTAATGACATTTCCAAAATTACTACAAAAAGTTAGAAAATAGTATGCTGGTAATATGCCAAGATAAGAAGCATTACAATGCACGGTTTGTTGCCCAACAGAACACAAATTAAACACAAAACAAAGTGTAAAGTTAACACAGTGAGAAAGGATCCAGAAGAACTTGGACCAAGAAAAGAAAAGACGGAGTAGCAAGGAAGCTAGACTCCATAAAGAAAAAAAAGGTCTAACAGTGTACATATACGTTCAATATGCAGTTTATAATATCAATTGTTATCAAAGGTCAGTGAGCGGGAACTCAACATTCCAGCGTAACCATCTAGTATTAAAGACCTGTAGAGTATGATTTAAAATTGCATAGGACCTTTCATACAGGTACTGAGAGTGTACTCTATGGATAACTTCCGAAACTAGAGGAGATGCAGTGGATATCCATGCTTTAGTAAGAGTTAATCGGGCTGCAATTAAAATGTGAGCGTCCACTGTGCGGGACTGGATTGGAAATACATTCAACGTAAGATTTAACTACGCCAAATGGGAATAGGGAGTTGTGTATACTCTGGACGCCCAAGAAATCAAATTAAACACATCTTTCCAGAAATTCCGGATATATCCACATTCCCACAACACATGTAGCAAAGTGCCAATACCACCACAATTCCTCCAACATGAAGGAGATGCATCAGGATAAAGTTTTGAAAGTCTAAATGGGGTTAGATAGCTGCGATGTATAATTTTTAGGGAGCTGTCCCAATGATTAGTGCATTTGAAAAGACTGATATTACAGGACCAAGCCGCTTGCCAATCCTCTGGTGTAAAAGATCTATGAAGATCTCTTTCCCATTTGCCCATACACGTTAACACAGTTATCTGAATCATGTTGCAAAAATTTGTAGAACCACGATATGCCCTTCTTCAGTCCCAATGGATTCGTCAGAGCTTGCCATATCTTTGAGTCCACCTCCACCCATGCGTTGGGAGGGCACCAAGATAAGCCTGGATCTGGAGGTATGGATAAAGGCTTCCCCTGGACTGCAGAGTAGTGATATCCGAAATAATATAAAAACCCGCATCTCTCATAGGCTTCATATTAAGATTGGGGATGATATGGTCATAGGTTGCCAATAGTAAGTCCCGCCTTAATTTAGGGAAAGCTAGCGTAGATTTAGATAGACCCTCAAGGGTTTTTTTTTTTCAGCAGCCCCTGAACTCTCCCTAATGTTTTCCTATGTGTCCATGTACACTATGTCGTTTACAGGAAATTGGGTTTACAGTAGTTTTTTTGAACGCACCAAACTTGCATTCAGGAGTAGATGTTACCAGCGTTTCAAACACCAAATGCTTGTAAACGCGGTTAACTGAGTTTATAAGCGTTTGCGTTTATAAGCGTTTTTTTAACTGTTCCATGTCCAGATGCTGTCCAGAGCATTTTTTCATCATTAGAAATGCATGCAAAGCGTTTTCCATTTATTCAAATGGACCCAGTACACCAGCGAAGTCAGTTCCAGGTTTCGCGTGAAGGAACAAATGGTAGAACGCGCTGCATTATGCTCATGATTGTATCCATATTGAATACATCCAGAAAAGATTGGTAATCTCAACACATGCTGCCCTCTCTGCTTCTGCTCTATTTCTCTCAAAATGTCTGAAATAGATAATTTTTTACTATTTTTCAGTGCATTCTGGGCATTTTGGAGGTTATCTTTTAAAAACGCTTCTAAACACAAACGCACATAAACGCGTTATGCAAACACAGCTAAACTGACGTTTTTTAACCTATGTTTTCCAGCAGTCAGTTTCCATCATTCAAAAGAGCTTTCCAAACGCCCCGCGTACATGAACCCTTATGCTACAAGATCCATCTTCCTGTTCTTTTTATGATGCATCTACCCTGAGGTTGCGGGACCTGGAGGCAATAATAGAAACAAAGCTTCATAGGGGAAATGCCCCACAAGCGCTGCAGACCACTCTAGAAATAGATGGTTATCTACAGAGGGTGAGTTTCAGTCTATGTGGGGCACTCTGAGCACTGAGGAGTGGAGCACTTTAATTAAGCTGAAAAAGTGGAGCACTGTAATCAAGTTGAAGCATAAGCACGGGCATCATTCACAGATTTGGGATTTATTTTACTGCTAAATTTGAGATTGTGTAGTGATTATGCACCTATGTAATATTTAATGGTAGATAATGGGATGCGTGGTTTAAGCATATATTAAGTTGCACATGGTATTTGATAACCTACGCTTGAAACATGCTAGAAGACATTTTCCAAAGAAGTTATCCATCCAGCATATTAGGCACAGAGGTCACAAACATAAAAAATGTAGAAAATCCTTGTTCTAATAACACATACACCGTATTTTCCGGCGTATAAGGCGACTGGGTGTATAAGACGACCCCCTAATTTTCCAGTTAAAAACATAGGTTTTGGGCTATACTCGCCGTATAAGACCACCCCCTTCTGAGGCTACACCATTAAAAAACATCAGAGTTTTTAATTGAAATGGTTATGACTTACCGGTACTTAAAATCCTTCAAAATCCTCATGTTCATCCTCTGACATCATAGGTTCATGAATGACATCTTGTGATACATTTGTAAGACAGTCATCATATGGATCAATTCCAAATCAGATGGTTCCCGCTGGATGTGCAGTAATACGGTAGCTTCGGCTACATACAGTATACAGTATATATACAGCCCACTGGATGTGCAGTAAAGTACATACAGTATACCGCGCTGAGCCAAGCTGGCTCAAAACAAATGTCCCTATGACAGTATACTGAGCCAAGCTGTTTCAAACCGGTACGTCCCTACTTTAATCAACCCGCTGGATGCGTGTATGTACGGTAGCTGAGGCTACATACAGTATACACTTGGCAATCACGGCAAGCGATGTATTCTACTAATGAATACAAAGCCTGCTCAGATTGGCTGAGGTTGTGACATCATCAGCCCACCTCTCTGACTCAGCCAATCCGAGCAGGCTTTGTATTCATTAGTAGAATACATCACTCGCCATGATTGGCCCAGTGTATACTGTATGTAGCCGCAGCTACCGTACATACACGCATCCAGCGGTCTGATTACAGTAGGGACGTACCGGTACATTTTGAAACCGCTTGGCTCAGCGCAGTATACTGTATATACCGCACATCCAGCGGACTGACAGATTATTCTGTCATAAGGACATTTGTTTTGAGCCAGCTTGGCTCAGCACGGTATACTGTATGTACAGTATTACCACACATCCAGCCAGCTTGACCCAAACAAACTCAAGGTTCACATTTTATACCCCGCGTATAAGACGACCCCCAATTTTTGGGGTATGTTTTTAAGTATAAAAAGTAGTCTTATACGCCAGAAAATACTGTAGGCTTCAGCTTGTAAATCTTCAATAGAAATCATCTCCCAAATGTAGGATGGTTCCTCCACTTTAAAGACCTACAAAACTTTTTTTTTTCCCATTTTCGGAGATCTTTAAAGAGGAGGAACCATCCTACATTTGGGAGATTTCTGTTGAAGATTACCTGCCATACTGATTCCTTATCACAATGCGCATATTGACCAGTGTTATACGTTCTAAATGTCCGGTAAGGGGCTCATTTTTTCGGGTGTATGGGTACAGCTTGTGACATCAGAATCTTCTCTAGCAAATTGGTTATTTACTTGAGGACTTTTATGGATTTTTATTTGACATTGATATGCATTATAATTAGCGCTGCATTTCTTTTGTTCACTTTTGTAATATCGCCTTTTGTGCGCAAGCTGCTTTTTGTTTTATTCCCTTTATTTTTTTAATTTGGAGTGTGGTCACATCTAAGCGCAGGTTTTGTGTTTTATATTCAGCTTGTAAATGTAAGTCTAAAGAGCAGTGTGTACAACCAGGTTTTAAAATGGAGAATTGTATACTTGCCTATCGGCAATTTTCCTTTCATGATGCTTAATGTGGAAGAAAGGCTTGCAACATAATATTCCCATGTGTTTATTAAGGAGATAGAAGTCATTCCTTAAATGAAAAAAATGTTGAGATTGTTATGTTTCTACCTTGTTTGCATTCCCTTGTCACGTGACCAGGATTGTTCCTACATTCATACTATATGGGCAGCTGGTGGATGTGTCTCATTGGGTCCAGCTATGTCCCTTTCATAATTGATGTACTTGATTCGCCAGCCAAGGGGATGGGAGGAGCTACATCGCACTCCATTCAGAATGACGTCTTGGATGGGGTGGGACAAAGGCAGAGCCAGGCAGGATGGGGCTGTGCTGCTTACACAGACACTGGCAACGGTACCAGGAAGTGCCTGTAAGCAGCCACATTCGGCTGAACAGGCACACCGGTGTCAGGAGAGGGGGATTGCTGACTGTCTAGATTGGACTGCTGTTTCTAATTAAAAATTCATAAATTCAAACAATACATATTATATATTTATATGATAAATTTAAGGAGTTTTTTTTTATTTTTAACTGGCATTCCACTTTAATCATGACCGCATACACTCATAGGTATAGGTCCACTCCCCTGTTCAATCACAGTACTGTACATACTGTAAATGAAACACCCACCAGAAAGCTGTACTCAATGTGAAACCCTGGGAGGGTTTTGTACTCTCATGCCTAACCTCCCTAGCGGTCTGATTTATGTCAATATTTCTGTGCTCAAAGCGGTATATTTTTTTTTGCATGGAAATATGTTTGTTTTTTTTATTGTAGGCCTGTAATTCTTAGGAATAACTTACTGAAATCTGTCCGAACAAGAGTCTAGTAAACATCCCAGGTATAATAAAATTTGAAACACAAGATCATAAATTATAATATAAATAATCATAAAAAATAATATAATAATAAATTTAATTCAATATAATCAAACCAAAAACACTGAAATTTGAAATATAGCGCCAAGTTCGCACATCACTGAGCTTAGTCGCAAAATCATTTTCAGTGTCTGATGACGAATTTCCCCACGAATCATTATCACTCAATTCTGCAAGTGGCTCTAATTTACTATCACTGTTCTCTAGCTGGTCTAAGACCGCTTTTGACCTAAAGGGACGCTTTTTGGCTGCCATGGACGTATCTCAGTGTCCAGGAAGAAAGAAAGGTAAAAATGCAGGCAGGGCACAGGACAAAGCACTCGGGACAAAATGTATGTGAAATGGTTTGATACAGTAATGTAATACTATAAGATTTTAGTGTATTTAGTGAATGTCACATTTTTGAATTTCCCGCCGGTTCTGTCCCCTGTATGTCCCAACGCTCGTAGGGAATGGAACCCGGAAGACAGATGCCGGCATCGGCCAGAGATGGCCGGGGACGCTGCAGAAGGGATATCGTGGGAGCGCAGGACAAGGTAAGTGCAGGAGGGAATCCCTGAGCAACGCTGCAGTGTAATCCCGAGTGTAGCTTGGGGTTACCGCTTCTGGTACTGAAAGTTAACCCCCGAGCTACACTCAGGAATACCGCCAGGTGGGTTAAAGCAGAGCTTCACCTAAAAGGAGAAGTTCTGCTTTAAGGCCTCCTCCCCTGCTCCTGTTTGTGAAATAGTGCATTGGGGGGGAGGGGGGGGGCTAGGGGAGCAAGTACCTGATTTTGACAGGTATCTGCTTACACTTCTGCTCCAAGCTGTCACAGTCAGGTGCCCATTGTAAAGATGCCAGGGAGAGGACACAAACTGAAAACCGCTGGGCCGAGCACATCAGTGGATCTTGGGAAAAGTGAGTGGCGGTTTATTGTTTGTAGCTACTGATTTTAATTTTTACAAACATGACTGGAGGTCCGCTCGGAAAAGGAAAACTACTGATAGGTAAGTATAAGATTTTCACTTTTCCTAACACAAGCATGACAGAATACACAGATGGGACAGAGAACCCCAAACGAGAGGGTAGTGAAGTACTTTAATCAACAGGCATATTGTTAAATTAATTTAGAACTACAAAACCTCCACTTTGGTCACCGTTGCTGAATCACATTTCTAATAGACTAGAAATGTGTCATATGTGGACTGGATTGCTGCCCAGCAGAATAATCCTGGACCTTTGAATTCCATCCATGAGGACGCAAGATGGAGCCAGAAGATCACATTGACAGCCCAACAAAATTTACAGGATATAAGGCTAGCAATGGCAGCCTCATCCTTTCTCTAGGAATGGTTTCCTTTATTCCTTTTCTAGAAGGGTAGATCTTTAAAGCTGAACTCAAGGTATGGAGTCAATGTAATTATGCATATGCCATACCTGAGGGGTTTGCTGTGAAAGCAGAGAATCACTGTAACAATTGCTGCTGCTACAGCCATGGCTGTTGTCTGGGTTCCATGGCTCAGTCTGCATGGGAGCTATTCACAGAATGCTTTGCATTTTTTCCCATGAATGCAAGGCATTCTGTGATTTGACTAGGTCCAGAGGTGGGGTGTAGTGATGTCACAACCATCACCTCATCCAATCAGAGAACACTGCTTTCATTGAGGAAAAATGCAAGGTGTTCTGTGAAAGGCATCTGTGCCAAGAAAGCAACCTCCTGTGGTTCCTATGGAGCAGAGCAGCTACTTGGCACAGGACCCGGAACTCAATGTGATCACAATGTTTCTGCACTTCCACTACCATTGCATATGTATGATTACATTAGTCCAAACAGGACCAATGTAACTATGCAGTAAAATCTATAAGGTGGATAGGCAGTCCTTTATTTGCCCAGTGCGGTTTATAAACGGCTCTGAATAAAAATCCGTCTCACAGCTGTTCCACCCACAAAGCGCTGATGATTCGGCACAAGACAAGGGGCTTTGTATCATGTGATTGGCCATCACGTGGATCACATGTTACTGTTTACATGGCTGATCCCTCCCCTTCCAACAAAGGAAGGAGGGAGTTCTTTTAACCACTAATCCACACTCCTGAGGATTTATCCCCCTTCCTGAACAGGCCATTTTTTGCGATACGGTGCTGCATTCTTTTAACTGACAATTGCGCGGTCATGTAATGCTGCAACCAAATGAAATTTATGTCCCTCTTTTCCCACAAATGGACCTTTCTTCCGGTGGTATTTGATTGCCTGTGTGTTTATTTTTTTGCGCTATAAACAACATATATCTAGTAAATAAAAATATAATTTAGGCCAAAATGTGTTTTGCTGTCTTCGCTAAAAAAAAAAAAAAAAAAAAAAAAAAAAATCGCAATACGTGTAAATAAATTGGTTTACGTGAGTTATAGCGTCTACAAATGGCAGTATATATACTGGTATTTTTAATAGTAATGGCGGTGCTCAGCAACTTATAGCGGGACTGCAGCGGGCACTATGACACTGGAGAGGAACAGACTGACACTAATACAGTCATCAGTGCTAATAAAAAGCACTGCCCCTGTACTAATGATACTGGGCAGGAAGGGGTTAACATCTGGGGCGATCAAAGGGTGCTGTTTTACTGTGTTGTTTGTGTGTGCTTTACTGTGTAAGCATGCTGCTTTGTATTGCTCTGCTATGCAAAGCAGCTTGCTGGAGCTGGCAGGGTAGAGATGTGTATTGTTTACATACAGACCTCTCCGCTTTCAGTGTTCCTCGGCAATCGCCGGGTGCCAGCATGGAATCTCCGACCAGATCTCGGTGATCGACAGCTGAAGCTGCCAATGGCTGTGCAGGTACAGCAGCACGCGCCCCCTACCCGGAAATACAAAATCACATTTACAGTCATGGCCGAAATTGTTGGCACCCTTGATATTTTTCCTGAAAATCATGTATTTCTCACGAAACGTATTGCATTAACACATGTTTTGCTATACACATGTTTATTCCCTTTGTGTGTATTGGGACAAAACAAAAAAAGGGAGGAAAGAAAGCAAATTCGACATAATGTCACACAAACCTCCAAAAATGGGCTGGACAAAAGTATTGGCACCCTTTCACAACTGCGGATAAATAAGAATGTTACAAGCATGTGATGCTCCTGTAAACTCACCTGGGGCAAGTAACAGGTGTGGGCAATATAGAAATCACACCTGAAAGCAGATAAAAAGGAGAGACGTTCACTTAACCTTTGCATTGTGTGTCTGTCTGTGCCACACTAAGCATGGACAACAGAAAGAGGAGACGAGAACTGTCTGAGGACCTGAGAACCAAAATTGTGGCAAAATATCAACAATCTCAAGGTTACAAGTCCATCTCCAGAGAACTAGATTTGCCTTTGTCCACAGTGCGCAACATTATCAAGAAGTTTGCAACCCATGGCACTGTAGCTAATCTCCCTGGTCGTGGACGGATGAGGAAAATTGATGAAAGATTGCAACGCAGAATAGTCCGGATGGTGGATAAGCAGCCCCAAACATGTTCCAAAGACATTCAAGCTGTCCTGCAGGCTCAGGGAGCATCAGTGTCAGCGCGAACTATCCGTCGACATTTAAATGAAATGAAACGCTATGGCAGGAGACCCAGGAGGACCCCACTGCTGACACAGAGACATAAAAAAGCAAGACTACAGTTTGCCAAAATGTACTTGAGTAAGCCAAAAGCCTTCTGGGAAAACGTCTTGTGGACAGATGAGACCAAGATAGAGCTTTTCGGTAAAGCACATCATTCTACTGTTTACCGAAAACGGAATGAGGCCTACAAAGAACAAAACACAGTACCTACGGTAAAATATGGTGGAGGTTCAATGATGTTTTGGGGTTGTTTTGCTGCCTCTGGCACTGGGTGCCTTGACTGTGTGCAAGGCATCATGAAATCTGAGGATTACCAAAGGATTTTGGGTCGCACTGTAGGGCCCAGTGTCAGAAAGCTGGGTTTGCGTCCAAGATCCTGGGTCTTCCAGCAGGACAATGACCCCAAACATACGTCAAAAAGCACTCAGAAATGGATGGCAAAGAAGCGCTGGAGAGTTCTGAAGTGGCCAGCAATGAGCCCAGATCTAAATCCCATTGAACACCTGTGGAGAGATCTTAAAATTGCTGTTGGGAAAAGGTGTCCTTCCAATAAGAGAGACCTGGAGCTGTTTGCAAAGGAAGAGTGGTCCAAAATTCCGGGTGAGAGGTGTCAGAAGCTTATTGATGGTTATAGGAAGCGACTGATTTCAGTTATGTTTTCCAAAGGGTGTGCAACCAAATATTAAGTTAAGGGTGCCAATACTTTTGTCCAGCCCATTTTTGGGGTTTTGTGTGACATTATGTCATATTTGCTTTTCTGCCTCTGTTTTATATTTGTTCCAATACATACAAAGGGAATAAACATGTGTATAGCAAAACATGTGTTAATGCAATACCTTTTTTGTGTGAAATACTTGATTTTCAGGAAAAATATCAAGGGTGCCAACAATTTCGGCCATGACTGTATATAAGTGATTTTGTGCAGCCCTGAAGCAGTACTTCTGCTATAGGGCGGTTGGGAAGCGGTTAATTTGTGAATGAGGAAAGAATATATGGATCAGCAACTGTAGATTTATTCATTCTGCTTCACTGAGATTGGACATTTTATCTTTTTTGTTAATTATTTAAACCCTTACGGCTACCCTGCATAACCAGGAAGAGACCTTCTGTGATACTTGGAAACCCTGACAATGCTTTGTCTATACTGATACCTACCTGCAGGAGGTTTCGCCATCTGGTTGACCTCCTGAGACTTTGGTTCGTGTGCACCAAGCGAGAAACCTTGCTCTTCTAGGTACTTGTTTTTTCTCACTCCTTTTAGTTGCTAATCTTCCTCTCTGTGCCTGTACTTTTTCCTCATGTGTCTGGTATACCTAGACCCTCCTTCCCACAACATCTGGCCTGCTACCCTCTTTCTTCTTTCCCCCCCTCTCCCCTTCTCCACCCTGTACACCTGGCCCAGTGTTGGGGAATTTCACCATGCAGTTATTTGACCTTATACATCCTCTGGGTCATACTGGTCATTGTGGTGTCAAGTGCACCCTGGTACTCTTTATTCCTTTTTTTTCCCCTTATACCCCAGCAAAAAGAAGCAGGAGCAATGCTGGAGGCAATTCACAACACACTCATTTTGAAAGCATGATTATTAAAGTGGAATGTTTGTTCTTTTGTTAAAGTACATTCATTGTTTTCAAACTGGTATAGGTAAAGTTCAACTTTCAGCCAGCAGAACTATACTGTAAATGGTACATTTGTTCTCGGCTTCTGAACACTAACCTCTGCTTTTGGCACAGATGTTTCACCATCAAAATTGTTTGCACACAAATGTACAATTCTTATAGATTTTATTATATGAATGACACTTTGAAAATTTGTCACACCAATGGCATGGCACAAAATTTTTAATACAGACAAACCTGCATCAAAATAACATGATCCAGAAAAAGAGACAAACAAAAACAGCACTGCTATTAACCAATACCTATATTTAACAGAAATACCAAACAAGCACTTTGACACAAAGAACAAATATAAAGAATATGTAAAACTGCTTTCTAACTACTCATAATTGTTTAAAACCTCCTTTACAGTGAAAAGAGACACTCAGAATTCAAATGTACAATCCAATAAAACGAGCTCTATTAATGCAGCTGAAAGTCGCCTTTTTATCCGCATTTGAACTTTCTGCTGTGTACATAAGTTTATCTGTTAAATATGACCACTTACAGTAAATACTTTATAAGAGAGCCAGCCTTTAATAAAATTCTATACAATCACAATGCATGTTTATATACAAAATAAAAGATTTATAAACAGAAGAGATGTTAGACCTCTACAGATCCACAATATCTGTTATCTGCAGTCTGACAGTATCACAGTAGAACTGCCCTTCGTTGTCTCCTCCACCAAAGATCAGCAATTCCTGAGGCCTGCAATCCTTACTTTCCTCTTTCCCACCAGGGAGGGTCAGCATAGAGTACCCCGCACGTGGAGAACGAGGCAATGATTTGTGAACCAAAGCAGTCCAAGTCTTTGTCACTGTAAGAGAAAAATAAACTTTCATTGGGCAATGTTTTCCAAATCTATTTATTTTACTATTCCACCTTACAATATCCAGTTTGGAAATAAATCTGAAAATATGCATTCACTGCCCTCAGCAGTACAGACATACTAAGGATTCGGTTGATGTTGACAAACACATTTTATTGATTGTTACTAAGGTGTTACCAATAGTTGAACCACCGGTGGCCTAAGGTTTCATGCACAAGCTGAAACAGTTGCAAGCATGAGATTTAATCCTTGCCGTCCATTCATTTTGAGTCAACTTGAGGCAAGAAAAAATATTTTGCTCACCAAATAAAATTTCATGTACAGTATAGCTAGGTATTACGGGACAGAGTTGCAACAGTTAAATTATCTTGATGTTGCATATGTACCGTATTTTTCGCTCCATAAGACGCACTTTTCCACGCCATTCACAAAGTACAGCGCTTCTCGCGCATGTGCAGTAAAGGGAGGACAACTCCGCGGGAGTGGGAGCGGGTACCTGTCAAATTCAGGTGCCCGCTCCCCCTCCCTCCCCAAAGGTCCGCAGTCTCTGGTCATCTCCTGTACTGTGTCCGCAGTTTCTGGTCATCGCCTGTACTGTGTCCGCAGTCTCTGGTCATCGCCTGTACTGTGTCCGCAGTCTCTGGTCATCGCCTGTACTGTGTCCGCAGTCTCTGGTCATCTCCTGTACTGTGTCCGCAGTCTCTGGTCATCTCCTGTACTGTGTCCGCAGTCTCTGGTCATCTCCTGTACTGTGTCTGCAGTCTCTGGTCATCTTCTGTACTGTGTCTGCAGTCTCTGGTCATCTCCTGTACTGTGTCCGCAGTCTCTGGTCATCTCCTGTACTGTGTCCGCAGTCTCTGGTCATCTTCTGTACTGATTCCACAGTCTCTGGTCATCTTCTGTACTGTGTCTGCAGTCTCTGGTCATTTTCTGTACTGATTCCACAGTCTCTGGTCATCTTCTGTACTGTGTCTGCAGTCTCTGGTCATTTTCTGTACTGATTCCGCAGTCTCTGGTCATTTTCTGTACTGATTCCTCAGTCTCTGGTCATCTTCTGTACTGTGTCTGCAGTCTCTGGTCATTTTCTGTACTATGTCTGCAGTCCATTGGTTCAGAATATTTTTTTTCTTTTTTTTCACCTCTAAAACCTAGGCGCATCTTATGGTCAGGTGCGTCTTATGGAGCGAAAAATACGGTACTTTAGAAATATGATGCAGTAGTTTAGTAGTAGTAAATTATTATTCAGCTTTTATCAAAGGTTTTCCCACCAAATTAAATTGGTTAATATCACAAAAGACAGAACATGGAAAATGCAAAAACAAGGGGCTAAAGTACATTAGTAATTAGAACCTTACTTTAGTGAGTTATCTAAAGCAACTGTCATTGGAAAAGCTCTGCTACAGGTATAACATGCAGGCAGGCTCTAAAATCTTCTTATTACAGCTGAACAGGCAAAGCTCTCGTACTTCAACATTGTCAGAACTTGCAAGCCTCTTCTTGCCTTCTATAAATTTCTTTTACCCAGTGAGGCTGCCAATAATCGGCTAAAAATTAGTGGGGGGCAGAATGAGGCCCGAAATTCAGTCATTACAAGTTGGTGTGGGAGGTTACTGCAAATAAGGCGCACTTTAAAGAAGTTCACCTTTTAAAAAAAATTACACATTGTTTTGCAGATAAAAACATATACATTTACTATTTATTTTTTCTTAGAAACCTGGAAAGCATTACACCCACGATCAGAAGATTGGAGGAGCAGTGTCAGGTTCCTGTCGGCTGTCAGTGCAGCGGTCTGTCCATACCTCCAATAAGGGCAGGCAGTTAGTTCACTGATTCTTCCTGGACTGCAGTAAGAGGATGCTCACCACCGCCCTTGCAGTCCATCGAGAACTACAAAGCATCGTCTGCAAAGGCTGTCGGTACTTGTAGTCTATTCATTTACAGAACTCTGAGCCCCACATGGTCTTGCTCTTTTCAAATTGTGACAGCAGGTGTGGGAAGAAGATCCCCGGCCGCTGTCACATGGGGGGGGCGGGGGTTGTTGATCAGGGGGAAAGCTACAGTAGTGGGAACATGTTACATGTTCTACCCCAAAAACAAGTGGAACATGTAACATGTTCCCAAAGGTGAACTTATCCTTTAAACCTGCAGCAGTTTTTTTTTTTTTGACTAGGTCTGTAACTTAAAGTGTTACTAAACCTACAAAACTAAAATCTGTTTGTATATGCAGTAAAGCATGCTTGTTATATTCACTGTGAAACCAATCGATCTGCTGATAGAACAGAGCCTAGGAGGCAAGCTGCACGTGCTGTTTCGTGTGTACTGCTAGAGTTTTTTTTTTTGTGTTTTTTTTTTTCTTGACAGTGCTTGTGATCAAAACAGGGCCAATCAGCGCTTTCCAGGCAGAAGGTCAGGGTCTTACAGCCTCACAGGACAATCAGGGGAGAATGAAAACTCCTCCTAAAAGCTTTAACCAGTGCACTGCTGGACACTGATATAAGTCTCAAGTGTGCTCTAACTGCTGATGCGAAACGGTATTTAGCAGTTTATATTTATCAAAAAAATTGCATTTCCATATTCTGTGTACAGTGGGAGAACAGATATAGTAAATGCAGGATCCGGGCTTTAGTAACACTTTAACCACTTCAACTCCGGAAGATTTTACCCCCCTCATGACCAGAGCATTTTTTGCTATTCGGCACTGCGTTACTTTAACTAGCAATTGCGCAGTCATGCAACACTGTATACAAATGAAATGTATATCATTTTTTTTCACACAAATAGAGCTTTCTTTTGGTAGTATTTGATCACCAGTGGGGTTTTAACTATATAAATGAAAAAGACTGAATTTTTTTTTATATTTTTATATATATATATATATATATATATATATATATATATATCTATATCATTTTTTCCCCATTATACAGCTTATCTTAATTAAAAAAATAATAGTTTCTTCATACATTTAAGCCAAAATGTATTCTTCTGCATGTCTTTGGGAAATAAAAAAAAAAAAACCCCAATTACTGTATACTATTTAGTCTGTAGGAAAGGTGTATATATTCCACAAACTATGGTAGGATCAGGGATTTTTCTTTTTTTGTGTAAACTCATTGATTGCTGGTACAATGAAGACCGTTGCACAAGAAATGCTTTGAACTTTCATGAATGGGTTAAGTTCATGACAGTTCAGAATACTAGTGATCTGTGACTGGCTACAGCTAATCACATTGTGCTGCGATTGGCCCAGGTACCATGGGATAGCAGTGGGCCAATCACAGCTCACTAGTACCAGAAGCAAAGCTGATATGAATGAAATTCAGTCATACCAGCTTTGTTGACATTGGAATCATGTGACTGCATAGCAATCACCAGATCTCAAATAACAGGATCCGCATTCTGCTGTGTCCATGCTGCCAAGTGTCAGTACAGGCAAAATAATGTACAGGTACGTTGCTTTGCCTGTACATGTCACCCGCCCGCAGTAAAAGTGCTGTGGGCGGTCAGCAAGTAGCTAATTTGCAGCAGGCTTTTTTCAATGTGCTGCAAATGAACTAACAGCAAAAAAGTAGTTGAAGTGACACTTTGAGACATTTTTTGTCTTGCAAATATCCTGCCCGGCAGGAAGCGCCACATGATGCGTTATCACTTTGTTAAATGAGAAGCCATCTTTGTTACCTTTTTGAAACAAGGGATTGGCTTTAGAGCTCATTTCTGCCAACTTCAGTCTTTATGCCCAATTCAAATGCCTCAGTTGCTTAAAAGCATACGCTCATCAGACAGGAAAACCGCAGCTGATGATCCTGTTGCCTTAAGTCAGGTCCCCAGCAAAGTGTAGGGGCACACAGAAGAGCTTTTTCCAGCTTACAATATCAGTATATGCTCTGTTATGCAACTCTCATGTTTGAAAGTTTAAAATGGCTAATGGGTTAATTTTAAACCCCTTAGTAGCAACAGTCAAACATTGGAAAATAAATAAAAGTAAAAAACAAGTCGCATTTTTACCTGTATTAAACATATGGGTGTCACTTAAGGCCTGATTCCCATCATAGCCTCCATGGATTAGGAACGACGTATCCGACATGGAGGCAGCTGAATGCCAGCTGAAAAGAAAAGCTATGTGATCAATTTATACATGTACATAAATCGAACATTTTATAACTAAAGTAACTTATTTAAAAATACTTTGTTTAGCAAACATGACACTGTCCATTGAAAGCCTACATGCTGACATTTATTTGTGCTTCTTCCACCATCAGTTCTGGCATCATTAGAAGTAAAGTTTTTGAAGTTTAATTTAGCGGTGATCTGGGTAACTATTGGAAGATACCAAGGATTGTAAAAATGTTATGTATATATTCCACTATTCAATTTACTGAATAACAAGAAGTGGAAATGCTAGTTTTTTGGGTCTTTTGTTTTTTCATTTTTCAGGGAAAGCAATTTAATGGGCATTTACAAAGCTATACCATACACAGGTATACTTATGAACCAATAAGAATTCACCAGCTACAGTACAAAGGGCTTTAAAGTAGAAATCCAGGTGGTTACATCTAACTAAGTTTAAAATTGCTTCCACCCCCCCTCCCCTCCCCTCCTAACTGACTTGTAATAGGAAGATGCTTATACTTACCTATTTTCAGGCCCTCCGGTCATTGGATCGACTCCCAGCGGCCGGCTTCAGGTTAGAAGAGGAAGAGCCTACAAGAGATGCCCCATAGTAAGCCTATGGATGACTTCACAGCCCAGGCATTCCATCCGTTGTAAGCACTCTTTCCTCTTCCCTTAAGGTAGCTGCTGCAGAGATCACATGACAGGACTGAAATGCTTTGAGAATAGGTATGTATAAGCATCTTCTTTCTACAGGGTAGTTAGAAGGGGAATGGGAGCCGTTCTAAGCTTAGTCAGATCTAGACTTAAATCCCACTTTAAGTTCTTTATACGAAGCAATGATCACAACTAAGCAGGTAACTGCACAAACTCATGTATGCACTGTGTCTACCCTTTTCTGTGTGATGCATGAACAGGAACATTGATAGATACACTACGACTTCTCAATATATTCAGATGGTTCCATCTTAAGGATGGGCACAGATTTAAATGTGCATTTAAAAGGTGGCATAAATGTCTACAACATGTTAACAATATCATCAAGAACAGACATGACCTTGTAAGAATTGGCAGCCTAAGGGATCCAAATTAGACACCTATTCAGAAAGCATACATTTTCTGTTTTGATTAAACTCACAATTCATTTGTGAATAGCAGTCGGTTTTTAATTTGCTTATAATACGTCCCTTTCATTTCTTTTCAGACAGCTAAAACCATGAAGCAATAATTATATATGAAAAGTTGTAATAAAAATGCCTGCTTGTAATACAGAGAAACTCAAGTATAGAGAAATCCGCACAAAAACCTCCACTGGGCAGATTCACAGAAATGCTGAATTTTACAGTTGTAACATCACTGCTTCTAGGAGATCAATTTTTTGCTCATTTTTTGTAAACAAATCTCCATGCATTGCCCATAACAGTTAGTTTCTTCATTTCATGTAACTGGAAAATGAAAATGGAAATGTGATTCCAAAAAAGGAAAAGCAGTTATGTCTTTGAGATATTTTCTTATGGGAGGCTCACGGAGACAGGTAAGTCCAGGCAGAATTACCAAGTTTTCCTTACCATCGACAACTGGGGGAGCTACCATTCACCTCAACTGGAGAGAATTCCATAAGTCCTGAAGCAAAGTAAAAAAGTTAGGAGTGAGAGCAACAGAAAACACACAGCAAATATTCGAAAATATTAACGTTTCAAATAAAAATGTTTAGCATTATTATTTATGTACCTAATACCAGGCAAGCTCGATATTTAGGCCCTTTGTGTTTTTAAACAGAAAATAACATACAAAGGGATTCAGACCCTGCCACTTTCCTCATTAGAACAATGCAAGCTGATTGTGTTCATGGAAAGTGGAATGGGAGTGACTTTTTAATTATCAGACAAACAGCTATTTCTTCTACAGAATAACAGTCTGCAACAAATTTTGGTTAAATTCTTGCAATGTACATAGTAACCCAGAGGGGAATGTTTTTTTACTCAACACTTGTGGAGTCATCCTTTAACCACTTGCCCTCCAGAGACTTTTGCAACCCCCCCCTCCCCCTTCCTTTCTTCCAGACCAGGCCATTTTTTGCAACACGGCACTGCGTCACATAAATTAAATTTGTCTTTTTTTTCCCCTACAAAAATAGAGCTTTCTTTCGGTGGTATTTTATCACCTCTGCGGTTTTGATTTTATTTTTTGTGCTATAAACAAAAAAAAGACTGACAATTTTGAATTGAAGAAAAAAAAAAAACAAAACAATATTTTTGACTTCTTGCTATAAAACATATCCAGTTAAAAAATTTTAAATCAAATTTCTTCATACATTTAGGCCACAATATATTCTGCTACATGTCTCTGCTTAAGAAAAAAAAAAAAAAAAAAAAGCCCAATCCATGTAAATTGGTTTATGTGAAAGTTATAGCATCTACAAATGGCAGTGTATATATGCTGGAATTTTTTATATTATAATATAATATATATATATATATATATATATATATATACACACACACATACTAGTAATGGTGGCGATTAGCGACTTATAGCAGGACTGTGGAGGGCATTCTTACACTGGGGGGAACTGACTAACTGCCACTGACATCCCAATGACACGAATACAGAGATCAGTGCTAATAAAAAGCACTGACACTGTACTAATGACACTGGGCAGAAAGGGGTTAACATCTGAGGCGATCAAAGGGTTAACTGTGTGCTGTTTTACATTATGTGCTGTGTGTGTTTTACTAGGGAGACATGCTGCTTTATATTTCTCTGCTGCGCAAAGAAATACTAAGTAGCATGTCCTTGCTGGCAGGAGAGAGACCTGTGTTGTTTACATAGGTCTCTCCCCTGTCAGCTTTGCCTGATGATCGCCGGTGGGGAATCTCTGACCGAGATCTGGTGATTGACATCCCTAGCCACCAGTGCAGACAAAAATAGGGAGGCATGCGTGTGCCCCCTACCCGAAAATGCAAATCACGTATACAGTGTATACATGCTTTTGTGCAGCCCTGCTGCCCTGTAGCAGTACTTCTACTATAGGGTGGCAGGCAAGCAACTAAAAATACTGGTGAAAGATCAACTGATGTAATTTACTCCATTCAAATTAAAGTATAAAGACCACTCATTTGAAAGTTTCTGGTGCTGCTCAAGGCTGGTTATAGATTTTAGTCACCCTGCCAGCAGAGAAAATAGAAGGGAGCAGCGTCCCAAGTTACTCCAAACACTTAGTAATGTGTGAGGGGGTGAACACTGCTCAAGACCAATCCCCAGGAGTCAGGCTACAACACCGTGTAGTGGATGGCCTCACCCACTGCTCTGGCCACGCCTCTGATGCATTTTGCCCCACCCATAGTGGGCTTGGTCACAGAGGCTTGGAGAACAGACAGCCCGAGAGCTAAATGTAGGTAGCCGTGAGAACAGGTGTGTGTGTGCAGGTGATGTGAAAAGAAGATTAGAGAAGAGGTAATGAAGAGACTAAACGAAAAAAAACCCTACATTTTTGTCATTAGATAGAGCTGAAGGATCATATTTGTAATAGAAAATATGGGGAAATTTGTGCAACCTGCACAAATGCTTGTGAAATTCATTCAACGAACGTTTAAAGTTACTTAAAGTGAAGTTCCACCTGGAAAAAAAAACAAAAGTCAGCAGCTACAAAAACTGTAGCTGCTGACTCTTAAAATACAGCCATTTACCTGTCCCTCAGTCCAGTGGTATCCTTACCACGGCTGGTTTCATCGGCCATCTTCTCTCCCTGGTGCTGGCATCTTCAGTGTGGGCACCTGGCTGTGACAGCTTGCGGCTTCACAGCCGGGTGCTCACTGCGCATGCACGGGAAGCACTGCGCTTTGTGAATGGCTCCATAGTCTTCTGGAACCTGTCACATGTCCCAGAAGACTACGAGGAGGACAACTTACAACTTCTGAACGCCTAGGCGATCGTAGCGGAAGTGGGTACCTGTCAAGTTCGGGTACCCCCCCCCCCCCCAAAGGTGCCAATCCTTAATGGGTAGCGGGGGACAAAGGCTTAAAGTGGAACTTCCCCTTTTGGGTGGAGTTCTGCTTTAAACACATAGAGGTCTATCTATAAACTATTCTGCAATATTTACAAAGCTCACTTACCCAGATCGAGTAGAAAGAGATCATTATAACACACTGGTGTGTCCCAACCTCCAAATATGTAAAGCTCCCTGTTTAATAAGCTGGCAGTGTGTCTGAAAACAAGGAAACAGGTCAGTTATACAGGCCTCTACTCTTAATATACAATTAAACATGGCAAACAATCATATAATGTTGTCTTGAATGACTTGAGAAAAAAAAAAAAAAAAAAAAGTGGATTTTTGTACTCACTGTAAAATAAGATTTTTAAGCTTACTATGAAACAATTTTCTTGGAGTCCTATTGAGGGACACAAGAATTCAGAATACAGATTATACTGATGCCTACATGTGCTTTAAGGCACTGGCAAATAGAAGAATTACAAATCCACCTTGTATACCCCTACTCTAGCCAGCATGCCTCAATTTTGTGAAAAAGCAGCACCCAATGTACACAGTTTGTACAACCCATGTCTCTCACTGAATTAAAAAAAGAAAAACACAACACTAGGGCAAAACAAACAAACAAACAAAAACCCAAAGAGGAGTTGCACCTCTGTCCTTCAATGGACTCCAAGAAAAAAAAAAAAAAAGTAATATTTACATGGGGCTGTGCTATAGTTTTGGACCTGGAAAGCATTCTGTAGTTAATACAGTACACTCTGGTCTGGAGAGCTCCACAATGAAGAGCACAGTGCCCGAAACGCACATTCCTAGGCTAACCCAACACGTCCAGTCAAGTGAGGTCAGAGTACAGCCTCCAAAGCTAGGCTGCGGAAATGCATACCCAGAGGTGCAGATAGCAACTATACAGACACCCGCTCAAACAAAGGTGTCCGTTTATGACACAGAGAATAGCTGCGATTCAACAGATCTCAGCTATTCTCTGGTCATTCATAGTTTATGACACTCAGGAGATCATGTCAGCCCTTCTCTGGAGATCTGTGTTCTCCCTCCAGATTCTCCAGCCCAGAGCTGGAGAATCAGAGGGACCGAAAACTAAGCAGAGATAGTTTACCTCTGTTTAGTAAACTGATCTTTTACTATAATCTCGAGAGATTATAGTAAAATGAGCCGTTTTTCAGAGTTTGTAGACCGTTCTCCAGCGTTTGGAGACCGTTCTCCCTTCGTTCGGAGAACTGCTTCATAAACTGCATTCACAGGAGAACTGTGTTCTCCGAGAATGCTGGAGAACTGAGCAGCGATCTATTACCGCTGGTTCACAAACGGACACCAAAGGGACTAAGGTCCTTGAGGAAAAATTCCACAAAGTAAGGAAGGCTAGCAAAAAATGAGCAGACCTGAAAAAACTATGTCCAACCTCCTAGGACACTAGCAAAAACTGAGGCATGCTGGGTAAAGGAGTAGTTATATGGGGCCTGGCTTAACATTTGTCTGCTTGTCAGTGGCAACAGTAATTTGATTTTCGATTTATAAACCTCAAACTTTCCATTATTTAAGCGACAGTATAACCTGACAGAATTTCTGTGTCCCTCAATGGGAGTGAAAGAGTCCATTAAGGGACAGAAGAAGTTAAAAACCTACAGGGGTTTCTGAAGAACGAACGTAGAAAAATCAAATCACACATACAGAAGATGGAGGGGATTTCACCAGGAGAGCCAGACCCCTTGCTATGTTTCTTGGGTCAGGACATATATGCACAATTTGCTGCAGAAATTCTTACCCTGAGCGAGCCAAAGGCTTTTTTCCTAAAACAATAGGCTGGTACCAGATTTCATGCTGAGGATCAAAGATGTATACTGAATCACTGCAACCATCTGGTTGAGGGTTTGGACGAGGGAACACCCCGCCATATACAAATAATTCTCCCCGAAACAGGGAACAAGAATGATAAGAGAGAGGAGGAACTTTTCCCTGGGCCTAGAGGAGAGAATAAAATTGCAATATTTATTTCAGTTTAAAAAAATTTGGCAAAAACAGGTAAAGGTATAAGCAGCAGACACATGTGCTCACTAACCTCAACACTTCTCCATCTCCAGGCCTCTGTATCCAAGATATGAACATCATTAAACCACTTCTTGTTTTTGGAACCTCCAAACACATAAATCCGGCGGCTTTCTGGATCAAAGACTGCAGTGTGACCTGTGCGTGCCTCTGGAGTAGAACCATCAGTCACTGCCTCCACAGGAGACCATGTGTTATTGTCTAAATTCATAAGAATAAATGTATTAGCCATATCAATAATCTAGCCACCTGCTTAAACCAAACAAAGAAAAAAAAACATTTTACGAAGCGTTTAATGTCACTCCACAAAAAAAGAAAAAAAAAATTAAACTACTGATGGCAAATGTGACTTTTGAGGCACAACATTTAACACTAAAATACTTGTTTTTATTACAAATAAAACATACAAATAAAACTCACTTCATTACAAAATCTTATAAAAACAATCAAGTACAACATTACAGCAGTGGTTCAACATATTGGTGCATCATTTCTCAAGCTACTGATTCTCTATGGCCTAACGCGTTTCCTGGACTTAGTCCACTTCTTCAGGAACTGTCAGTTTGTTTATGCACAAAAAAAAACAAATCTAAACAAAAATAAATCATAAATTTTTAAAAAGGTATATTACATCATCCCGTTATACATTAAAATTGGGTGACACTCTCAGAGCACGTACAGTGGTGGGGGAAGGCCTAGAGCAAGAGACTAATGGGGAACCAAGTCAGCGCACCAATTCCACACTCATCCCTATTATATAACATTTCACAAGCAAATATTTATCAGGACTCATCGAACAGAAAACAATACTGAAAATACTTCAAGATAGAAGAGCCAATTATATTCTAAAAATGAAGATTAAGGTATAACATAACAAGGTATAACATAATACTATAATATGATATACCTTAATTTTATTTTTAGAATATAGTTGGCTCTTCCATCTTAAAGTATTTTGAGTAATCTTTTCTGTTCAATGACCCCTGTAAAGAAACTAGCATATACTACAGGCAGGGGTGTAATTAGGTTTTGTGCTGCCTTAGGCAACACAAAAACCGCCCTACCCTTCCCAATGCACTCCCACTATCTCCAGTACACCAACATTCGCTGAGCAGAACTTGTTGGTCAGCCACATTTTTCTGTGAAGGTGTCAGTGGTATGAGAGGTGAGAAGGTGTCATTAGTGGTATGAGAGGTGAGAAGGTGTCATTAGTGGTATGAGCATTGTGAAGGTGTCATTAGTGGTATGAGTGGTGTGAAGGTGTCATTAGTGGTAGGAGCAGTGTGAAGGTGTCATTAGTGGTACGAGCAGTGTGAAGGTGTCAGTTAGTGGTACGAGCAGTGTGAAGGTGTCAGTTAGTGGTACGAGCAGTGTGAAGGTGTCAGTTTGTGGTAACAGTGGTGTGAAGGTGTCAGTTAGTGGTATAAGCGGTGAGAAGGTGTCAGTCAGTGGTATGAGTGGTGTGAAGGTCAGTGATATATGAGTCAGTCACCTGGCAGTCCCAGGCAGTATCTATCAGCTCCCCCCCCATAGTATACATGGTATACATAGTAGTAGGATGGAGATCACTCACCAGGCCCGGTGGAGGGGTAGAGGCCGGGGGGGGGGGGGGGGATTTTGGGTTGCGGGTGCATGTATTGCCGGTATGTCTCCTCTTCACAGCCACATTTCTCTTCCCATTTCCACCTCTGTGACAGCAACTTAGCCCCGGCCCTGCACAGCTTGCTTGGATTGTAGTTCTCCTGTGGAGGCGGTGGGTTGGAGGCAGGGGAAGGACTACAACTCCCGGCATGCAGTGCACCCGGCCAGGCTGTAGGCAGCTCTGAAGGCCGGTGCTCCTGGAGCTCTCCACTGTGTGGTGGGGAGCTGGGGCTGGGTGATGGTCCCGGAGGACGGTACTGGCACCAGGGAGGCCTGATACTCCCAAGTCTTCATTGCATCCCTCAGTGCGGGGTCTGCTGTAGTAAGTGACATATCACTGACATCCCTTCTTCCAGGGGACGGCGCCACCCCCCCCTGAAAAATGCCGCCCAAGGCAAACAGCTTATTTGCCTCACAGCAATTACGCCTCTGCCTACAGGTAGATTTGCTGTATATGTTTTTCCCCCTCCCTTTTGAGTAGCTCCAGGCCACTGGATAACATTGTATTATATTCAGGTTGGAGGCTCAATCTTCCTGGTGAATTTGTAATTTATAATATATGTTCTTGTGAAATCTTATATAACTGGGAGTAGTGCGGGGTTGTGGGTAGTGGACTAGTGATTGGGTCCTTTATAAGGCTCTTGCCCTAGACCTTCCCCACCACTGTACGCGCTCTGAGAGTGTCACCCAATCTTAATATAAAACGTGATGATGTCATAAACCTTTTTCCTTCAAATTTTTTGCTAATTTTTTTGTTTATAGTGCAAAAAAATAAAAACCCCAGTGGAGATTACATACCACCAAAGAAAGCTTTATCTGTGTGAAAAAAAATTATAAAAATTTCATATGGGTACAATGTTGCATGACCGTGCAATTGTTATTCAAAGTGCAACAGCACTGAAAGCTGAAAATTGGCCTGGACAGGAAGTAGATAAAAGTGCCTGGTAGGCAAGTAGCAAAGTTGCAGTGAGAAGGAGCAAAGCAAAAACTCAAAACACACACACACACACACCAAACACTTTTAAAGCAAAAATTAATTCCAAATTATGTTTACCTGTTTTAAGCTTCCACATCGAATCCTTACAGAACTGCATGCGTGTGCCTTGTCCCCCTATCAGTATCACGGTTTCAGGATCAGCAGGGCATAAAGCATGTCCCCAACGTCCTGATGGGACACCTAAGTATGAAAACATGGAAGCTGTTTAGCTGAGTGAATTTTGCAATTTAAGTCCTGACCACAGCTTTTATACCTATATAATTTCATGTTCTAGAAGGCTAAAAGCATAAACAGGGGAACTCAATCATATATTTCTTCTTGGTTTCAAAACCGAGTGCCATATTTAAAAGATCCCTTACATACCTGAAACACCAACAGTTGCTTTGGCAACAGCTAATGGCTTGGTCGATGGAGCACTTTTGCTGTTCCTATTCTTCGGTTTTGCTGTATCACCTTTAACAAGCCCCTTGTTGGGACAAATGTTCTCTTCTTCGCTCTTCAAACGTTTTCTCTTTCTGCTTTTTTGGTTTGGTCCATTGTTCTTATGGTGTAGCTAAACCCAAGAACAAATGTTTAATATACTGCAGCTTTCCAGTCCTTAAAAAAATGGAACGTCACTCACTCAGTCAACATTGACTATTTTTAATCCTTATGCTGCTAGCATAGTAAACAAATAAGAAAGTAGATGATAATCACTTGTTTTAAATTTTTTTTTTTTACATCAGCTTCTTCCTGGTATAGGCATATGACATCATACATCCCTGGTGCCTTCAGGAGGGAAGGAAGCGTTTTTCTGAGCCAAGCACACCCTCCTGCCTGCATGTATGAGCTAAGGGCAGATGGATTCCAGAAAGTTAATGATACATGAATCATCTGCCCTTACTTAAGATGGCCATGGCCAGGAATGCAAGGAGTTGTTCGAGGTGATTTTTCAGCAAAACAAAGTATGGAGACATGGATGGATGGCGCAGTTTGCTTTGAATATTAACAATGAATTAAAATAGTGTTTTTGGTTTCTGGTGCTCAGGTACACTACTTTCGCTTTAAATGTGGTGGCTGCATTAGTTTTTCCTTTTCACTCATTGAGCAGTATATACGGAAGCGGTATCACATTAGGACAGAGCACGTGTTAGGACTACAGGACACATCCTCTTCTCCATCTCTATAACATATATGATGGGTTTTGTAGGTCACACAGATGAACTGGGTGCTTGAAGGAACACTGCGAAGTGTGCTGGAACTTGCAAGCTCACCAAATTTCTGGCAGAATCAACAAGTGATTTTTGTGCACTAACCAAAAAAATGGAGAAAATAAGTTCAGTCAAGGTTTACCTACTCTTTTAAAACTTATAATAACACAGCGCATAACATAAATGTCTAAATAATATACAATAAATGTGAGTTCATTCAAACTAGTGCTCCATGCTCATGTTTTCCAATCTTCAATTTAACGTGCTCAGTTTCATATATCCTCCTTAAAAGTGTCTTGGTGCTCAAACAATTCCAAAAAGTACTTGGTGACCCCTGCCCCTATTCGCTCCTCATTCACCAGATCAGGTGGACTCTGTTTTTAGGGCACAAGAGTCAAAAGCACTTTTTTCCTGGTGAGGTATGCCAGCAGCGTTCTGGAATCACAAAGAGACACTGCACCTCTGTATATGTTACCTGCATTTAATGGTTCATACATTGTAAGTGTATTTTTAACCTTTTATTTCAGATAAATATAATTACTACACTATGAGAGTTCTCTCTCCGCCCCTCTGGCTTAAATTCTGGGAAGTGGGATTTGTCAGTAAGCTCAGTTCTACACTCACCATATTGGAATACGGATAACATTGGGAAGGAGTCCTGGAAATACCCAAGAGGCATACCTCGTCAAAAAAAAAAGGGCTTTTGACTCTTGTGCCCTAAAAGCAAAGAGTCCACGTGACCTAGTGAGTGAGGAGTGAATAGGGGCAGGAGTCACCAAGCACTTTCTGGAATTGTTTGAGCACTTTTAAAAGAGTATATATGACACTGAGCACGTTACATTGACGATTGGTTGGAAAATATGGGAACGGAGCACTATTTTGAATGAACTCATATTTAAGGGGAAGTTCCACTTTAAGGACTGCCCTCCTGCTCCCCATTAAGGATTGGCACCTTTGGAGGATGAGGGAGTGGGTACCCGAATTTGACAGGTACCCGCTCCCACTTCCGGTCCGATTGCCTAGGCGATCGGAAGCGGAAGGTGTCGTCCCTGTAGTCTTTTGGGACACGAGTCAGGTCCCAGAAGACTACAGGAGCATTCATAAAGCGCAATGCTACTCACGCATGCGTAGTGGGTACTGGGCTGTGAAGCAGCAAGCAGTCACAGCCAGGTGCCCACGTGGAAGATGCCAGCCTCCTGGAATACAGGACGGCCGGTGAAACGAGCTGCGGGGGACACACCATGGGACCAAGGGACAGGTAAGTGGCTGTTTTTTAAAAGTCAGTAGCTACAGTTTTTGTAGCTGCTGACTTTTATTTTTTGACAGCGTGAGTGGAACTCCACTTTAATGTACATTTAGACATTTATGTTATGCGCTGTGTTATTTTAAGTTTTGAGAGTCACAGTGATAATTAATTGAACAGCAGCATTACTTTATTTTTGTAGTACAGTTCAAATCACTGGAGCACGGGTGAATTGTTGTTTGTTTTTATCTACACTTTAACACAAGCCTTTTTAGGCCATTTCCCTTCAGGGACGGTTAGTCCTTTCTCACCGTTTCGTTTTATACTTGGATGCATCCTACTTTATTTATTTAATAAAAGTATCATTTTACCATGCTACACTATGGGCAGCTTTTTGTTTTGACCCCATGTGGGGAGTATTATTTCTCTAGACGCCCTTAGTACCCTGTTCATCCAGAGAGGGAACCTCCTGTCATCTGAAAGCAGCACCCATCCATCCCTAAAGGGGACCTCTGAAGCATCAATATCTTAATCCCTGGACCCCAACCATCCTGAGAGGGGGCTTTTCATCCGCTGACCCAGATGGCTACCTGATGACAGCAGGATATTATATATACTGCACATTAATAGTGCACGTCCGGTGAGTGCGCATTTCTCCTATTCATACATACACACATATATATATATATATATATATATATATATATATATATATATGGCACAAGCATCGGTCTGAAGCTGTGAGGACTTTTTCTCATTATCCAACCATCCCTATGGATTTTTTGCACATATATATATATATATATATATATATATCCTCTTATATTTGCTACATATGATTATTTGTCACCTTTCATATGAATTTGGCATACTAATTTTTATTTATCTATTTTATTGGTCAAACATTCATTGTGTATTCAGAATATCTCACTTAACTTCCTATTAATATCAGCGCTGCACTATTTATTGTTATTTTGATTAAGGATTCTGTTTGGTTGCCTTGAGTGTACAGCTGCTTACTTGAAAAGAGCTCACTTTGTATCTTATTTTATTAAACACTCCACATTGCTCTCTATAGAGCGGCAAGTGTAAACTGACATGTGTCCATTTAAACCAACCTACATCCACTCCGATCCTGTTCACTAAAAAAGACAGATGGGGATCTGCATCCGTCTGGCTGATCGGATTGGATGACCTTTGGATGGAAACGGACAGGCAGGCTAAGAGGACATAGACTTGTCATACGCTTGCACAGCGGGTAGATCCCCTACTGACCAATCGGGTCCGCCCCGTTTGAAAAGGGCCTTACTGTTTTTTAAAACCTCCTCAGCAAAGTGGCCAATTACATTTTCCCAAAGGCAATGACCTCCCGTAGTGCAGGATCTTCCTGTAGACTTGAATGGGGCCTTACTTCAGTTGTAGAGTTGACGGATTCAAGTCTATAGGAAGTTATGTGCACATTGTGACCAACTAAATGCAGAGTTTGCAGGGCTCTCCCTCATCAATCCACAGCAGCCAGTACTATCTAAGCTCCACTCTTTGGATCTGATAGACCTTAGGAGTACACACAATGCACTGTATATACAGGGGAGCCATTGTTAAGACAAAATTGGCAGAAACATTTTTTAAAAAGGTGTTTTTGAATCCACTGTAGTATGATTTTACAGACCATCTAACAGGGTCATTAGACAGACATTCCTGGAGCCTATGCTCTTTCTCCCTCTGCTTTTCCTATATCATCAATTAGGTTCTCACTTCTGAGAAAAAATGAATTTGATTTCTGGTGGTCAGAAAATGTTTAGTACCAGCATCTTTTTCAGGCTTGCTGCGTATGAACCTTGCAATGCATACTACAGAATAAAAAGAAAGCACATTCCATACTCAAAACTACCAGAAAAAGAAAATAATCTGGACTAGTGTAGTACAGAAATGACTGGATAAAAACTAAGCAGGTAGGATCTTTTAGAATTATTCTATATTGTTTTATAAAGGAAATAGGCCACTGACAAACAGCTACAACTGGGAGAAGTTGCCCTCTTGACCCAGTAGAAGTGTCAAGCTTGCGTTTTTTGTTTTTTTTTTAATTGTTGTAGACATGTTATTCATAATCATAAGACAATGAGACAGCCATTTCTTTTCTCCTATAGGTGTTAATCAATATCATAAGACGATGAGGTAACTATCATATGATGAGTTAGTCATTAGATGTGTTCCATTAATATAAGGTTCCATATACACTGCAGCTGATAAACTCACGTTTAGGTTTTCTGCGTTTTTTTCAGCAGCCCTTGAATTCTCCCTAATGTTTTCCTATGTGTCCATGTACACTATGTCATGTACAGGCAGTTGAGTTTACAGTCATTTTTTTGAATGCACTAAACTTGCATTTAGGAGTAGATTTTATCAGCGTTTCAAACACCAAACGCTTGTAAACGCGGCTAACCGCGTTTCTAAGCGTTTGGAAACATTTTTTAACTCTTCCATTTCCAGAGCCTTCTTTCATCATGAAAAATGCATGCAAAGCATTTTCCTGGTACTCAAATGGATCAGGTACACCATACTTTGAGGTTTTGCATGAAAGAAAAAAGGTTAGGCACTGCTGCAATAATTTCTGCACAGAAATTAGCTGGAACACATAGAAGCACCACAAAAAATAAAAAAAAAATAAAAAAAAAAGAAAGACAGCTAATCTTAACAAATACTGCTCTCTCTGCTTCTGCTCTCTATCTTTCTCTCAAAAAGTCTGAAATAGGTAATTTTTTACTGTTTTTCAATGCATTCTGGGCATTTTGGAAGGTCTCCTGAAGTTATCTTTAAAAAACGCTCCTAAACGCAAACGTGCAGAAACGCAGTATGCAGACGCAACTAAAAAGACGGTTTTTTAACCTACATTTTCCAGCAGTCAGTTTCCATCATTCAGAAGTGTCCCGTGTACATGGAGTCTAACTGTTAAGTGGCAAGAAAAGTTGTATCTAGTTCTCAATGCAATGAGCTTCACTGATTAAGCCAGAGTGGATGACAATAAAACTGCCAGTCTGAGCAAGACTGAGTGTGGTCTGCCATCCTGTTTGGATACCAGAACAACCCATTTTAAAATCTTGTGTTCTCACTTTGACTGCAATGTACCTATAAAAACCATAGTTTTCATCCACCCATATTCTTACCTGCCCTTGTACAAGGATGGTGACATGTAGCTTGGAGTCCTCCAACATACAGTTTAGATCATTACATGAATCACAGTCCCAGAGGAAACACCTGCAGTACAAGATACATTTATCAAGATCATGGAAAAAATTGCATTTTTGCACTCACCATAACATCCTTTTTTTTGGTGTCATTGAGGGGCAAAGGAAGTCCATCATCCTTGGGTTATACTTTTGTTTTGAGAACTGGACTCTGATGAACAAAGAAAAAACTTCTTCCAACTACCAGCTTGCCAACTAGTACCAAGTGCATGATCATAAACACAGAGGGCCTGTGTCCCTTAGACAAAAAAAGTTTTTTACAGTGAAATCCTATTTTCTTTCTCATCAATTTAGGGACACAGGAAATCTATTACCTTCAGGGTATCCACAAGCAGTCCGGCTGAGGGGTGGGCAACACAACAAAAAATTGCCAACAGGCCCAAAGATAGAAAAACTGGGGACTGCCAGCAGCTCAAAAGTCACCTGAATAATTTAGACCCAAAGCTGACATCACAGGTATATATTATGTTTTCACTTTTTAGGGGAGAGGAGGGGGGTTACAACCACTTTAAGGCGAACCGAAGTGGGTTTTTCCAGTTCCCAAAGAGGAAGACCTCGAAAAACAGTTGCTATGGAAGATCTTTGAAGCTGCAGGGGCTCTGAAAGACCCAAAACTGGAAACAGCAGTCCGGTCCAGGCATCTGGGTGGAATTGGACTTTAAAGTCAGAATCTTTTCAGAGCCTGGACCAACTGAGTGAAAACAGGTCACAGGCATGCAGAATGAAGTGCACTCCTGTGATCCATAGAATAATAATAGGAAAAATAGCTTTGGAAATATTTCTCCTTTAAGATGACACAAAACACACGTCACCAGAAAAATCTGTCTAGAAACAGTCATGATGCAAGCCACTTAAGATCAGGAAATGAGACAAGGCCTCAGATACTCATGATACCAAGACGTCCGGTAGCAAGTAAGGATCAGATGGCCAGAGGTGACCAAAGTCACTGCAGGCAGGCTGTAGGAACAGATGGAGAATTAGAGTTTCACATGGCTCTTTGCAGACCAAGAGCAGAAGTGAGGAGGTGCTTCCTAGTCAATGAATGGTGGGAGAAAGAACTCTGAGCATGTCACACTCCACTCACACAATGTACTACTTCCGGGTTTAGCATGCGTGCATGAGCCCCCCCACCAACTGTGATTGTACACAGCGGGAGCCTGTCTGCAAGTCCCGGCCAATGATTCATGCCCAGGATCTGCTGATCGACTGTGTCCAATCACAACCCAGAGTCCTGTGTTGACATTCAATACAGGGCACTGTACACAGGGATCAATCCCACAGGCATGAGAAACAGAGATCTCGGAGTAAAAGCAGCATATAATACAAACATTACAGACTGGTAGGCACACATTTAACCCCTTGATAGCTCTAGATGTTAACCCCTTCCCAGAAAGTGTCATTAGCACAGTGACAGTGTATAGTATTTTTACTGATCACTGTATTAGTATCACTGGTGATGTCAGTGACAGTTAGTCCCCCCTAGCGTCAATATCAGACTGCCCACCGCAGTCCCGTTGGATTTTGTTAAGGACACCACTTATGCAAACATAATGCAAATGGTGTCCTTAGCAGTATAAGTTTTCAGCTTTTAAATATATTAGCTTTGCCAAAACATTTTATTATGTGTGTTGTTCACTTATACCCAAGAAGGAATTTATTATTATTAATAATAATATTATGATTACTGAACTTGATCTTAAAGCGGAGTTCCAGCCCTTTTTGTGTTAATTAAAAGTCAAAACCTTTTATAAACGCACACTCACCTGTCCCAGGGTCCAGCCATGTGCTCAACTGCACCGTCCCTTCTCTCCCTGGCTCCGGGATCTCAGCTGTGGGCACCATGCTGTGGCAGCTTGTGGTTTCACAGCTGGGTGCCCAATGCGCATGCGTGAGTCGCACTGAGCATCCTGATTGGTTCGGCAGTCTTCTGGGACTTGTGAAGGTTCGCGGGAGGAAGGAGGGGGGGGCCGAAATTCTGGCTCACTTTGCCGCAGCAAACTGAGCCGGATGTGGGAGCTGGTACCTGTCAAAACCAGGTATCCACTGCCCACCCCCCCCCCCCCCCCAAAAGGTGCCAAATATGGCACTGGAGAGGGGAAGGAGGCAAACAAGCACAGCTTCCACTTTTAGGTGGAACTCCGCTTTAAAACTGATCTCCACATTTCATTTAAATTGACTACCGGGTACTTTCACCCCCTTCCTGCCTAGGCCAATTTTCAGCTTACACCTTGAATGACAATTGCACGGTCATTAATACATTTTTTTCTTTTTTATTACTTTTTTTTCTTTTACACACTGTGACACAGAGCAATATAAAATGTTACCATAGTAACATTGCACTACGCTGGGGAAGTTATCAGGAGTTTTTTTCTTTTGGAACTCTGCTTTAAAGAACGTGTAAACAGAAGACCAGGTGGCAGTCTTGCAAATCTGGAAAACTTGATTGATGTTGAAAAGACCAAGAAACACATATATAGTACAGTATGCCTTGACAAGAAACACTGAAATCTCATCCTTGAGACCATAAGCTTGGATGATGATATTTATGAGCCACCTAGATGGTGTACCCCATGGGGAAAAAGGGAATTCAGAGTTCCAACAGGAAGCAGTGGCTGAAAGACTTTCACAGCCTGCACCACATCAAGACAATGGAGGGAAAATTCCTGTTGGTGGACTGAAGCCAAACAGAGGGACAGAATAATGATTTCCTGGTTGAGGGATAAGGTAGAACCTATCTTAGAGGCAAGAATGAAGTGCTGGAACTCAATCCCACTTTTATCATATAAGGAACCCTTTATGGTTCTGCCCAAGGACAGACTATCAGCTCTGACACTAACCTTGCAGAGTTAATGGTTAAAAAACATCATTGTGGATGAGAATAGAGGGATGTCTCTAAAAAATTCAAAACACAGTTTCTGAATCACAGGGAAATTCAGATCCCAAAAAGTCACAGGGGAAAGGTTAGAGGGAGCTACATTGGAGATCCAATGTATAAAAGTCTTAATCAGAGTGTAAGATCAACAGTCTCTGAAACAAAAGAGTCAGAGACCAGACCCTTGATAATGCAGAGAGCCAGATGATGATCCAGACCCAAATGTAGGTAGAAGAGAATATGTCCCACTAAGAAACGCCTAGAGTGGATGTCCTGAGATTCACACCAAGTGAAGAAAGTCTTTCATTTCTGACAGACCTTGTGAGAAGTAGATTTTCTAGCTTTTAGAATTGTAGGAATCACAGACTCAGGATGTCCCTGTCCCTCAGAACCTGGGTTTCAAAGTCCATGGCAGCAACGCAAGCAACCGTGAAGTAGATGGCAAATCTGTCCTTGAGACAGAAGATTTTGATGATCCAGTAGAATCCACGGAGCATCCCCGAGGAATCTTACCAGGTTGGCATTCCACATCCATCTAGGCCACGCTGGAGCTTTGTATATAGCTCACCAAGAATGCCATGCACTTCTATCCCGCGAAGCAGATAAGGAAGAACATTCACAGGAGGACAGACATAAATCAGAGTGTGCTGATACCACAGAACAACTTGAACATCCACTGCTTCTGCTGGAAAAGCCTTGTACCTGGAGACAAACCCATTTATAGTTTGTTGTTTACCTGGAAGCCAAGCAGTTTACATCCAGCACTCCCCAACTCAGAAACAGGTCCTGGAACACCTCCAACATATACTGTAGGTTAGCTCTTCCGGGTCCACAAGAGTTAACAGGGAGGAAACAGACATCTCACAGTAGCAAGAGAGCTGGACCGAATCCTGTTTTGGGCAAAACGTCACATTCCAGCTGTGTCAGTCATGTACATTACAAATGTGGACAACTTGTAGGCACACTTCCTCTGCTAATAAGAATTTAGGAGGAGCAAACAGCTAAAGATGTTTCCAATCTCCATAGTAAAACAGTTGGAAAATCAGGTGCAAAGGGAAATTCTTTGCAATCTTAGGAATTTTAAATGACCTAAAGCAGGAAACAGCACTGGTAGAAACGACAGGTGGATCCTCTAGCTTCGCGTTAGTGCATACTGCATCAATAAGAGCAAAAGTAGTTCTCTTTTAATTTGGGACTAATAACATTAGTCTGACTCCTCAGGGGCTGCAGATATTGACACCATATCAGAAGGCACGCTGAAAGCAGTCTCATAACTGTTAAGAATGTGCCCCCCGTGTCTAGAAACAGACATGACGCGTCCCTGTCGCAAGGATCTAATGACTAGAGTTGGTCAAAGTCACTGTTTGTAGGTAGGCAGAAAGAACACATTAAAGTTCCATGTGGCTCTTTTTAAGCAGAAGAAGAGATGACTCCTGAAAGCTGTATGGTGGGACAAAGAGCACAGGGTGCTTGTTTGCGCCAGCCCACCCAGTGGAGTACATCAGCACTCAGTCCCACAGCGATAACCACTTTCCCATTGCAAATCCACCGGAATGGAGGTGGGGAATAAAGGCACTCAGCAGTCTAGTGTTCGAGACAGTTTTGAGACATGGTAATAGCTGAATCAATGCCAATGGCTCTGGACCTGGAAAGCGTTCTGCAGCTTTTTCTAAAACAGAACCCAGCACCCAATGGTCACTGCCAGGCCATCCTTGCATGTTCACTCCAGTGTGTTCCAGGCTGCATTTGAAGCTCCAGCAATGATGTAAAGAAATATCTAGAAGAAAGAAAATAACTAGAAAAAAAATATGTTTTAACACAGCAGAGCTGTAGAAAAGACACCCGTTGTCCTAGGATACTAGAAAAAAAACTGAGCCATGCTGGTATAGGGCAGGGTAAATCTGAGCTGGAAAACAATTTTTTTTAGATTGTCAGTTTCCAATCCTCTTGTAGGTGACAGTTTAACCCTATGGTTAAAGACTTCCTGTGGATGAGAAAGGGACTATATTTTCCCAGGTAAAAACAGTGATATTAGAAATAAAAATGCTACCATGTATAAAAAAAATTGCAATATTTGGTGTATATTTATTGAGCTAAATTTAATTATAACCCAGTAAACCTCTGAAGAGCTTCCAATCCATTCAAATCAGCACATGGGCTGTATATCAGAGCTGCAACTGACTCAATGAGGGAAAATATAAACTCCAACCAGACTGTCTTTGATGGATCCCAGCTCTGCAAGCAAAGCATGACAACAACTGAGATACCATGCTGCCCATTTCTACAAGAGCATGAAGCACTGCCAGTTCAGTTATTTGATTAATCTCAGGAAAGTGAATGGTGGTATATTATTTTAGTTATTTTGTAACTGGTTACTGTATGACTCCAGTAAACACTTGAAGCTCAGGTTTTTCTCCCTTCATGAACAGCCCATTTTTTGCTATAATTGTAATTTTTTGCCATAATTTTTTTGGAAAATTAAATTTTTTTTTTTTTCATACTATCACCAATGTAGTACAGCGTCATTATATGACTGACGTGGTGGTGATCAGGGATACTGCCTGATGACAGTATAAAATGACAGTAAAAATAAATAATTAATTTTTTAAACGGTAAAAGCAATAGCTTTAGCTGTCATAAATGGGTTTCCCTATGGTTGTGATCTGTGATTGGCTACAGCTAACCACATGGTACAGGTAGCCAGGTACCATGTGATTCCTATGGGCCAACTGCAGTTCACAACAGTAAGCAAACTGTTCATTAACCACTTGCCAACCACGCTATAGCCGAATGACGGCTACAGCACAGTTGTCCAGTTCTGGGAGGGCGTCATATGATGTCCTCCCAGAACACACCCTCCAACGTGCCCCTGGGGGCGCGCGCCCGGCAATCTCCGTGATCTACGGACACAGTTGATCACATGATGTGGTAAGAGGCCAATCACAGCAGCCTTTTACCATGTGATCAGCCGTGTCGAATGACACAGAAGATCACCGGTAAATGCAGTTGCCGGTTATCGGCTGCACTTTCCTTACGCTGTCACAGGAAAGTACAGCCGCTGTGAGGAAAGTACTGCCGATAACCGGCAATTATCAGAGGACACATTGGCAACAATCATCAGGGCACTGATGATCAGTGCCCAGCAGTGCCACCCACCTGGGTCCATCAGTGCCTAGTAGTGCCACCCATCAGTGCTGCCCAGCAGTGATGTCAGTGCCCAGCAGTGCCACCAGTCAGTGCCCATCATTGTTGCATATCAGTGCCACCTCATCAGTGCCACCTATCAGTGCTGCCTATCCATGCCACCTCATCAGTGCCGCTTATCAGTGATTTTTTTGATTATAGCACAAAAAAATAAAACACCCAGTGGCGATTAAATACCACCAAAATAAAGCTCTATTTGTGTGAAAAAAATTTAATATGGGTACAGTGTTGCATGACCGTGCAATTGTCATTCAAAGTGCGACAGCGCTGAAAGCTGAAAATTTGCGTGGGCAGGAAGGGGGTATACTGTAAGTGCCTGGTAGGCAAGTGGTTAATGGAAAGCCATTCATGACGGGTTGTTTACATTATTATCATGTCATCGCTATGACCGATCATAGCGATCACTTGATACCCAGTTACCGGTAACAGTGATACGACACAGCGGGCACAGGAGGGACACGCTGTGAGGTCCTAAACCAGAGCAGACAAAAAGAGGTATACAGTATATACGTGCCTGAGCCTGCACGGGCAGCCCCAAAGCAGTAAATGTACTGTAGCGGGGAGGCAAGTGGTTAAACAGCTCCTCTACAATTTAGTTTGCATAGAATTGTGTAGTAATGTGGTGATTGATTTTGACATTAAATATAGCAATGCACAAAATAAAATTACATTACTCAATTTTCACTACACGTTAAAAAAAATGACATACCAATAATTGCTTTCCATAAAAAAAACTGCACCATTTTATGTTAACCAGTTTTTTTTTTGTTTTTTTTTTACAAAATGCCTATTTCTAGGTAGGATAAAAAGAAATAACAGTCTGCAGAGATGGAAAACAGACCCATACTAAAATAAATGTTGTCTCTCTATCTTAAATCAGAATCTTTCTTCTCTCCATGCATTATTCAGGAATTATGTGAAAATGTAGTAAACGCTAATCTGACATCAGACAGTTATGAAAAACGTAAGCAAGACACTGTAAATGTTAAACTTGTGTACACCTTACCTAGATTCATGGGACAGTGTTCCCAAGATGACCTTTTTACCTCCAGTTGCTTCCAGCTGGACCTCAAATTTACTATCATGGGACAATCCAGACCAATCCCCGACGCTGAAAAGCAAAAGCTGTGAAGAAATAGATGGAAACACCAGCGCCGAAAGCTTGAAAGATTCTTGAGAATCAGATGGCAGTCTGAAGAGATAAAAGGAAAAAAAACAAAATAACCAAAAATGCATTCTTATCTATTTTTTTATTCAACAGGTTGTCCTTGTTCTTGCCGAATGGGCACAGGAATTGCATTAGCTGCTCAGTAGGTATGGCAGTTTCTTAGCATAAACCAGAATAAACAACCCCTATGTGTCCTGCCACGCATGTCTAGACTAAGGTGGTACCATTTAATTATGGCCTTCCTAATGTCCTCATATTCCCCTTTGGTGTTCTGGAAGACATACTAATGCTACCGGGGCTTTGCCTCTCAAACTTGGTGTGAGGTAACATGGCATTTTCTCTTTATAAGAAACAATAAAAAATAAAGTGTAGCGCTATAAATTATATAATCAAACGTCTAGACTAAGTAGCATGTAGTCATAAATAACCAATAATATTTAAATTAAAGGTGACAGTCTATAAAGTGATAGGTGTTCCTCTTTAAATCCGTGGTATTGTTCCAAGTGTTATAGAGAGATTATGCACTCACCAGGTGCACAATGTAAATGTGCATTCTGAATCATCAGCAGAAGCCTCCTTTAAGGATCTGGTCTGGGATGGAGAAGAATCCTCCCTCAGAGTTGTTAATATGGTCAGGAACACACGGAGATAATCCTCCCTCTGGGTGGGTGGTAATGTCAGGAACACTCAGGGTAGTATGGAGATCCAGCTGGCCAGAGGTCCCTTTAAGGCAGTGGTTCTCAACCTTCCTAATGCCGCAACCCATTAATACAGTTACTCATGTTGTGGTGACCCCCAACCATTAAATTATTTTCGTTGCTACTTCATAACTGTAATTTTGCTACTATTATGAATCGTAATGTAAATATCTGATATGCAGGATGTATTTTCATTGTTACAAATTGTACATAATTAAAGCATAGTGATTAATCACAAAAACTATATGTAATTATATATTGTGAAATATTTATTTCTAATTACAAATAAATGAAATTTTGTCTTGAAGCATGGTGTAGCATGGGTCTTAGGCGATCCCTGTGAAAGGGTCATTCGACCCCCAAAGGGATCGCGACCCACAGGTTGAGAACCGCTGCTTTAAGGGATGGATAGGTGCAAGTGCCTGAATACAGGATCTCCCTTCTCTGGAATCTTTGGGATGGCTGGATTGAGCAGGCTCTATAAATTAATAACTCCTCAAGGGGGAGTGTAGAGAGCACTCGTAGTGTAGTAATTTGATGTAATTTATTGTGATATAAATAACGAATTTGCAAATTCCAAGATATTGAATAAAACTGTGCAGAGTTAAAAACATGCAGCGAAAGGTACTGCAGAGTATGGCAGCGTTATGCAATGGACTGACCGTCCAGAATGAAAGATGGCCGCCGGGCCTCCACGTGGCTCCGTCGGCGTAACGTCACGGCGTCTTGGCCGTCACGTCACGCCGCCGCAGCCACGTGGAGGCCTGGCGGCCATCTGATAGGAACACCTATCACTATATAGACTGTCACCTTTAATTTAAATATTATTGGTTATTTATGACTACATGCTACTTATTTAGTCTGGACGTTTGATTATATAATTTATAGTGCTGCACTTTATTTTTTATTGTTTCTTATAAGGTTTTATTTAGGTTACCTTGCGTGCACAGCTGCTTTTGTAAGAGCGCTCGCTTATTTTACTTTATTTTACTGCATTTTCTCCTTGGCAAACAGTACAGAGAAGAAGTCCTTTCAAGTCTCTGTAAAGTTTTGTCCATATCATCATTTCTGTACATAGTTTGGAAGTTGCTCAGGGGTATTTTATAGACTTGTTCTTCCCTGAACTCCACGGAACCAGCAGACTTACTCTTTAGAAGCTGGAGTTTGGCTAGCTCCAGCTAGTGTTGAAGCTTCATCTGTTGATGCTGCAGAAGGAACTGTCAGTGTTGGAGGCATAGGGTTGGCTCTATTTCAACTACCCGCATCCAGACTGCTCTTCCTCTGGGGTGTCTGACCAGCAAGTCGACCAACGTGCTAAAAGGAGCAAGCTCCTTGTTTGGTGGAGGAAGAACGAGGAAAGAGCTTCCCATTGGGAGGTAGCACAAGGATATGAAACATTTATTACGACCTGCATTATCAACAATGCTTGAGTGGAATTCTACCAAATTACAACTGGCTCTATACACACAGGCAGATGTAAATCTCACCTACAATCTGGTGCACTCTAATGGTTGTGTAGCTCTAGGTAATTCCCACAAATTTCTGACATTCCTTGAGCTATACTCTGATCTGTAATCCTTACAGTCACCCTTCTCACAGCCCCCACACACTAGGCATACAATTCTGGGTACACCACCATCACCTGCAGTTTGTCAGCTGACTGATCTGCTAAGCAGTTATACACACATATCCCTGTTCACATTGCAAGGAGCGGAGACCAGAACGTCCTGGAGCACAAAAAACTGTCAGATGTAAATTAAAGAGATAAGTCCAGGAGGTGGAATGCACCTCACTGGACGTGAATCATGGTTTCCGTGCAGTTTTTTAGAAAATGGCTTAATTTCTGGTTTTCAGCTTTAAACCCCCCCCCCCCCAAAAAAATAAAATATTCTTTAAGTTTGGGCTGCTAGAGGCAGACTTTCTGCAGATGGATAGCTGTAGCCACCCCATAAGATGGAAATAGTTAGGTGGGGCAGTATCCAGGGTAGAGTGGGGCCTCCAGAGAATAGGTGGAGCATGCACACTGACAGCGGCCACACAGGAGAAGATCCGCTGTGATATTGTTGCCACTCAGAAGAAAGAAGACCAGGAAAATGGCAAGATCCCCCAGATATGTACTAGAACTGCATATATTAATAAAGGAAAATTTAAAAACACATGTAGAAGAAATACTATTATATGCAACGACAACTAAAATTTTTTGTACCGTTTTCATGTTAAATAAAAAAAAAATAATTCCGGTAACTTTTTAGTTATGTTTCCTTAAAAACAAAAATGTGTGGTTTTTTTTTTTTTTAAATATTAACACATGACCCCGCAACAGAACCATCTGGACTTCCTGCTGTGATATCTACAGGGAACGTCACAGCCTGCCTGTATGCTCTGCCCACCGATTTCAGAGCGCAATGAACAGCAAAGGATGATCACATGGCTGGGTATCAAAACCCTGATGCACAATTGAATTTTCAATCTGTATCACATTAACCACTTCACGTCTGTCCCATGTACATAAACGGCCGGACGGGAGCAGTGCAGGAGTGGGTGGTCATTTATAAACAGCCTCCGCATTCATTGCCTGTGCGCACTCCCTGGAACACAGCAGAACACCGATTGCTGTACGGGACCTCTCTGTGAGGTCCCGATTCATGTGATCACTGATTGGCCAATCAGTGATCACAGGAACAGCAGTAAACAAGATGTCACTTCCTGACATCATTGCTTACTACGTGTGAAATCTGTGAATGATCACAGAGGTCACATGGTACAAGGCTATTCACAACAGCCTTGTACCATGTGACAAGCTGTGACCAATCACAGCTCTCAGTATTTCTCAATGGCTGCAAGAATGCAGCCAGAGAGAAGGAGAAATGATTGATTTTACAGCCTTTATGGCTGTAAAAAAAGAAAAAAAAATCTTCATCATCCCCCTACAAGTAGTACAGTATCACTATGGTGACACTGTACTGCTAAGGTGACAGTATGTTAAAAAATAAAATAAATAATAAAAAAATAATAATAATATAAAAAAATAAAATACATGTAAAACAATTTTTTTAAAAATTATAATTTTTGGTTATAAACTAATTCGGGTTCTTACTAAAAAGATAGATGAATACATTTTGGCCAAGATTTATGAAGAAAGATTATTTATTTGCAAAACTTTAGAAAAACACTTTTTTTTCTTCAAAATGTTTGGACTTTTTCATTTATATAGCAAAAAAATAAAATCCCAGTGGTGAATAAATACCACCGAAAGAAAGTTTTATCTGCCTCCAAAAAAATTGCTAAAAAATTCATATGGGTACAGTGTTGCATGACTGCGCAATTGTCATTCAAACTGTGATAGCGCTGAAAGCTGAAAATTGGCCTGGATCAACTCTGGACTTGAAGTGGTTAAGATAAAAATGTATTAAAGAGTTTAGATACACTTTAATATTCGTAGGCGGGCAGTGCATTTAAATATGTACAGAAGAAATAATTCTAAAAAACAAGAACAAAAATGACACACAGAACTAGAGAAAAAAAATTAAAACCAGTGCATTATCCAAATTGCAGCAAGACCAAACATGTCCTGCCTGCCAAGGGGTCCAACAAATACTGTGGTCAGTTCCTAGGTGCTGCTATAAGGCCGGAACATCCCATTTGGTACCTGCATGCAACTCTTCACTGATACTATCAGGAGGAATAATGCTTCTTCCCACAATGCAGATTTTGAATTGAATGGGGCAGCACAGTGGCTAAATGGTTAGCACTTCTGCCTGGCAGTACTAGTCGTTGGTTCGAATCCCAGCCACGGCACCTCCTACCTGGAGTTTGCATGTTCTCCCTGTGCCTGCGTGGGTTTCCTCCGGGTACTCCGGTTTCCTCCCACACTCCAAAAGACATGCTGGTAGGTTAACTGGATCCTGTCTAAATTGGCCCTTGTATATGAATGTGAGTTAGGAACCTTAGATTATACGCCCCTTGAGGGTTAGGGACTGATGTGAATGTACAATATATATGTAAAGTGCTGTATAAATTGATGGAGTTATATAAGTACCTGAAATAAATAAATAAATGAGAAAGGAAACATGTTTCAGTGTGGTGCCGAGCAGTTGCTTAGGCAGGAATCTAAAAGGAACCTTTGATGGCTTCTCCCCCCAATCAGGCAACAGTTGTCTACTATTACCTACAGCCACAAGCCTAGAGGATCTTGTCAGGGAGCCTAAGGGGGGCTTCCTGTCAGAGACTTGTCAGCAGCTAGGTGTTAATTAAGGTCTGCGGGCCTATTCAGGTTCTGAACTATGAGCATTTGTTCACTTGGAAGAAGTAGGACCACATCTGTAACATTATTATCCAGCTTTCACAGCTAATGTTACACCCTAGATCACATTTATAAACAAAGCACATTTTTATTTCAAACAAGTCACAATTAGGCCTCATTCACACGGGCTGAGGCCCCTGGTCTGTGAATGGGCTGTGTATTTATACAGCTTGGGCCGCTAGGTGCTGTATGCAAGCAGACATCCACACAGGTTTTTGTAAGATTATTGGGCAGTTTCTCTGCCTACAAGATATTATCACAGATGTTGGTTTACTTTGCAGTTCTCAAAACTGAATTTGACTCAGCGGAGATCACATGCCTCTTCTTCACAGCAAAAATGTTATAACATGAACAGAGTTAAGAAAAAGACCTTAATCCTAACTTCTACAAACCTATGAATACAGAATCAACCCCTTCAGTGCGAAGTTTCAAGAAGTTCAGTGAATAGAATAGAAACAATATTTTTCTGATTGTTTGGAGTGGAATAGATCTGCACAAGAAGAAAGTGAAACTAAGTGTGAGGAGGAAGGGGCTGACAGTCTAAGTTTCTTAACCACTTCCAGACCGGACACTTTTACCCCCTTCCTGACCAGGGCAATTTTCAGCTTTTAGCGCTATCACACTTTGAATGACAATTGCGCGGTCATGCAACACTGTACCCAAATGAATTTTTTACCATTTTTTTTAGATAGATAAAGCTTTATTTTGGTGGTATTTATTCACCACTGGGATTTGTATTTTTTTTGCTATGTAAATGAAATGTCCAAAAATTTTGAAAAAAAGTGTTTTTTTTATAAAATTTTGCAAATAAATAATATTTCATCATAAATCTTAGCCAAAATTTATTCCGTTATCTTTTTAGTAAAAAAAAAAAAATACAAATTAGTTTATAAGCAAAAATTATAATTTTTAAACATTTTTTTTTACATTTTTATTTTTTTTCTAATATTATTATTTTTTATATACTGTCACCCTAGCAGTACAGTGTCACCATGGTGACACTGTACTACTTGTGAGGGGTGATGATGATTTTTTTTTCTTTTTTTACACTGATTGCTTTTACACCCATATAGGATGTAAAAGCAATCATTTCTCTTTCTCTCTGTGTGCATTCATGCACTCATTGAGAAGAACTGAGTGAGCTGTGATTGGTCACAGCTTGTCACATGGTACAAGGCTTTTGTGAATAGCCTTGTACCATGTGACCTCTGTGATCATTCACAGATTTCACACATAGTAAGCAATGATGTCAGAAGTGACATCTTGCTTACTACTTTGCATGTGATCACTGATTGGCCAATCAGTGATCACATGATCGGGACCTCGTACAGAGGTCCCGTCCGACGATCGGTGTTTCACTGTGTCCGGAGGACACAGCGGGCACCGGATCGCGGTGCTGCGCGCTCCCAGGGAGCGCGCACAAGCAGGGTGCGGGGAGGCCGTTTATAGACGGCCACCCGACCCTGCAGTGCCACCGTCCGGCCGTTTATATACAACGGCCGGTCGGGAAGTGGTTAAAATATATATATTTTGTTTAGCCAAATTAGTTAACAAACATGGATGTTTGTTTAAGCAAATAATATATGCTGTAATGTTTCAGATGAATAAATCTATTTAAATTGTTATTATTAAGGTAATGATTATTTTTCTCCTTCCTAAGTACAACAGAAAAGTTGTCCAAATATGAATGATTAACCTATTAAACTGGGGATAAAAAAACTAATATGAAAAGTTGTTATTCTAAAAATCTTCATCTACTTGCATATTAAAGTTATACCAGCAAGAATTAGTCTTTATGTAGAAAAATATGATTTAAATCAAGCCTTACTGACTAGTGATTTAAATCGTGATTTAAATCAGTTTGATTTAAATCAAATCCACCCTGCCCAGCACCCATGTAAATGACGCCCCAGTCTGATGAACACATTCAAGTATTTGAGGTTAAAACATGAGTAAAGTCTTGAACAATGCTATCCACTGATTATTGCAAAATGTTTTAACTTAAAATGATTCTGCCGCAATCGCCGCATGATAAATTGCACTGCCATTATACAAACTGCATCACGCAAAGCTTGCCTCCGTGCAAGAAGCTCCTGCTTTTTTTTGGGTGACAAGCTTTGGAGACTGCTTGCAGGACTGCACCACATTTTAGGTGCCATTGAAAATGAATCGTGACAATTCTGCCCATGATACAAAATGCCCAGCTGTGAACGGAGCCCAAATGAATGATGTGTGCAGCTTTTAAATAGTGACAAGTGAGGGTGCGGGGAGAAGATCAAATATAATAAACTCTCCAAGTGCATGGGTAATATTGGATAATCAATCAAAAAATATATATACTTTTTAATAAATATGCATCAAAATGTCCAAATTAGATTACTATAACATCCACTTGATGAAAGAAAAAGTCCACTCACATGTGTTTAAACCGGAGTTAGCTTCCACCTAAAAAAAAAAAAATAGAATAAAAGTCAGCAGCTACAAAAACTGTAGCTGCTGACTTTTATAATACAGCCACTCGATCCAGCTGTGTCTTCACCAATGCTGGGTTCACCGGCCGTCTTCTCTCCCTGGCATCTTCAGTGTGGGCACCCGGCTTTGACAGCTTGGGGCTTTGGGTGCCCACTGTGCATGAGCAAGAAGCGCTGCGCTTTGTGAATGGCCCCATAGTCTTCTGGGTCCTGTCACGTGTCGCAGAAGACTACGGGGAGGGAGGGGGGAGAACAACTTCTGCTTCCGCTCCCCAAAGGTGCCAATCCTTAATGGGGAGCAGGGGACAAAGGCTTAAAGCGGAACTTCCCCTTTTGGGTGGAGCTCCGCTTTAAATCCAACATACAAGCAAAAGTGAGTTGATCAATATTTGACCACTACAGCCCATTGAAGTCAATGTTCCAAAGTCACCACCTCAAAAAGGTACAAATATAGGCTTACCAATGGTAAATGATCCTCTAACTAAAGAGAAGGCTCATGGAATAAAGAATACATCAGGACTGCATCACTCTCATTGGTATTCCTCAATAACATCAGAGATCCTCATAAATGTTCTCCTCCCATCACTATCTATGCAGTACTCATGAAGGAACATGAAAGCAAACATTCAACATAATGTAAAACCTTCTTAAAAATGTTTATTAAGCTACAAAATGCACTTAAAAGCATATAGTAATAATTGCAAAATGAAAAAACTCATCCAGCCAGCAAACAAAGCAAATCCACCCTCACTTTCAGTAATGCGGTGGTGTCAGGACGTAGCTCCACCCTATGCGTTTCGTCATAAATGACTTCTTCCAGGGCCTATTCGTCCTTTGTGAGGAAACACATAGGGCAGGGCTCTTTTGGGCCTAATTTAAAGTTGTATTTGGGTCGATGATAAAAACATGTGGCTGTGCCACATTTTCACTGCCCTCCAAGCGCTACCTATTAAGCTGCAAGAGCAGTTTACAGGGGTGTATATATGCTGCAGCTGCAATGCTGTGCATCACAGCATTTAAACATTTCTTGCCATTGTTACACATGTGGGTAGTACCACCCACCAAACACATTCTATTCAACTGAATAAAGCTGCCTAGCAATGACATGCAGAGCCCATGATTGCAGCATGGTGGTGCAGCTGTTTTAGAGGTTATAAACAGGAGGTGAGGAGACAATGTAACACCTTTTCACTGCCTGTCTTCAGAGACAAACACAATTGTAAACAAATAAAGTGAGTACTGTCAGTGGAGTCTATGTGGAGCCATTGAAGCCAGTGGAACCAGGTGGGAGAGACCCTCTCTGGAGTGGAATTTCCTAATACCCAAATGAGCAGTGGCCCCTAGGGGTCGAATTAAGGAGGTGAGGAGGCACTCTAGCCATTTGAGGATAGATACACTAGAGTGTCACCTGAGCACACATCAAGAGTGGAGTGGAGAAGTGAAGCACGTTTTGCACATTACATATTGTTTGCATGTATTGGCTTGCACTTATTGTGGACTTTATTGTTTTTTTAAATTTTTTTATTTTTGAGCACTGGTCACATTGTGTGATATTATGGAGTGACACATCACTATTGGTCTGGCTAGCTGTTAGGTTGGCGTATCAGATCATTTATGAGCATTTGCACATTATCACAAGTGTGGCATTATTACACTTTATCACTGTATATATATATGCATAGATTTTTTTGTCCATTTTGTAATATTTAACATTTGTTTGCACTTTATGCTTTCCTGCACTCTTATATATTGCAATTTATATTATATTTGCATTTGTGGCACAGAGTCTATAGGGTTGCACATTTTACTTAGTGCAAGTATATATTCATTACCATCATTATTTTTTGTGATTGCACTCAATTATGATTACAAGCATAGCGCTTCACCAGTATTGATTTTTACAATTGTAAACAGGCCCTTGATGCTTACTGTATGTCCTTTTTATTTTGGGCTTACTTACACTTTAAGGGCCCATTTAGCTCTATGCGTGTGCATAAAGGTGCATTTTCTTTTTGTAGTGTTAGGCAGAAGCATTGTCTTGTATCAACATGCATTTTCTTTGTGCATTGATATGTATTAGTGGCACAGATTTCCAACGTGTTTTTTTTAATTTAAGGTTTGGAGTGGATAGAGATAACAGCCACTGACCAAGGCTTGTTTTTAGCAGTTACCAACACATAAAACATCTATTGCTATTGCCTTCTACTGATCTCCCAAAACACGCACAGTGGCTAAGTGATCAGCACTTCTCTCTGGCAGTACTAGGGTTGTGAGTTTGAATCCCAACCATGGCACTACCTGCCTGGAATTTGCATGTTCTCCCTGTGCGAGTTTCCCCAGGGTACTCCGGTTTCCTCCCACACTCCAAAGACATGTTGCTAAGTTAATTGGCTCCTGTCTAAATTGCCTGTAGTATGTGTATGTATGAATATGAGTTAGGGACCTTAGATTGTAAGCTCCTTAAGCGCAAGGACTGATGTGAATGTATACATTGTATGTGTAAAACGCTGTGTGAATTGTTAGTGCTATATAAATACATAAAATAAATAAATAAAACAAAAAAATGGACATATATTTTTAAAAACACACCGCAAAGCTGCGATTGAAGCAGACTCTATTTTAATTATGGAGATGTTGGACACGCACATTTTAGTGCTTTGCCATGTGCATGCATTAAAACACAACAAGGCTTGTTCATTTAGACTTGTATTGTTTTTACTAGGGTTGCCCCGAAATTTCGTTGGCCGAAATGTTTCACCCCTTTCGGCCGTAACGAAAAAAAAGCACAGATACAGGTGCCGAAAAAACCCCGCCCCTCGCCGCCGGCCACGGGCCGTCACTTGGTAGTTCTTAGCCTTACCTGAGAAACCATCGATCCCAGTGCTGGGCATAGAGATGAGTGAAGGAAAGGTTGCCGCCACTCTCTATGCCATTGGAGGACTGGAGCGGTCACTTCTGGTTCCGCCATTTTTTTTCTTAAGTACTAGATCAATGCTTTTTTTTTTGATCCAATGCTTTACATTGCAGAAATGAGGGGTCTTATTGACTCCAGATCTTCCATAAAGAGGACCTGTCACTAATTATTTCTATCACAAGGGATGCATGAATAAGAATAAAAGTGATTAAATTTTTTTTTAAAGAAACAGTGCAAAAAAAAAAAAACAACAATTACTGAAACCAATGCACTGTATGGCATTCTCTGCAGCATCTGAAAGCTGGATTCCTCTCCTCCCTCCCACTGGTTTTCAGCTGCTGCAGAGAGAGCAATGCAGGTGATCAGTTCTGGTAATTGCCCTCCCCCCCATGCCGATCACTTCCCTGTGCACATCTGATTCACCCAGCTGCCTGGGCCCCCACAGTGCCGTCTTCCCTCCTCTTCCCACCGGCAGCTGCAAGTACACAATAGGATTCCTCAGGATGGAGAGTAGAGGAAGGGTTTGGTAATTATGTCACATTAACCAGCCCCTTCCTCTCCTGAATGAACACAATGAATGATCGATACTGATCACTCAGTGTTCATTCATAACTGAAGCATAGTAAACTGTGTTTTTTGGGGACCATGTCAGGTTGACTGTATGGGGCCCCGTGGCTTCTAACAGCAGCCCTGTACATATACACATGTAATGCGCTGCGTAAATTAACAGTGTTATGTAAGCACCTGTAATAAATGTCCCCTGATTGGACACAGCTGATCACATTAAAGGGCTGCTGTGATTGGCCCTTTACTGTGATCAGCTGTGTCCAAAGGACAGAGCACGCGGTATGCGCACCACAGGGGGCGTGGTTCTATGGATGCCCTCCCACAACTGGATGACCGCACTGTAGCCATGTTGTGGCTTTAGCGCAGTTGGGAAGTGGTTATTACTTGCATGGCCTCTGCTGAAGTGCAGCACGTTCTCTGCGGGTCGGGAACACACCAGACTTTGTCTGAATTCCTCACCCGCAGAGATGCCATATGTGTGCCGTGTACAGCCCTCCATGATTGTGTGAATGAGCCCCACACCAACCTGTACCCATGACAGGAACACTACACAGGCACTATGGTGCAGCCGGGCCCTAAGGAGGATGGCTGAAAACCGATCCCTGATAATGAGACCAGACCAGCTCCCCGCCTGACGTCACAAGGACGGATAAATCCCAGACACAGGTGTTATAAACACGTAGCCCCTCCCAATACCAATTATCTCCCATTACCGGTGCAGTCTCACGGGGGGCTCCCAGGTGTTACACAGGACGTAGAATTCCGGCAATCCCTCCATGTCCTCCGTACAGTTCCGCCTCTCCGTACACTATGCAGCTTCCCGCCAGATTACATACTCTTCACATCCGAATTCACCCGCCATACACAAACCACGCCCACCTCGTGCAATGATTTTCTCGTCTCCGCCCACCTGCCCTATCAGCATCGCAGAGCCGCCTCCTGGGCACGCCCCTTGTTTGTAAATACGGGCAATGTAGAGCGCGGTTGGCTGTGTGCTCTGTCAGCTGATCTGTGTGAGTTGGTGACAGTGAAATGGAAGCGTGTGTCCTGCCTGTCAGGGGGATGGGAATGGAGCAAAGAACAGCGATGAGTGTCCGCTTTCAGCAGGCAGCTGATGATCTGTAATCAGCTTACATTTGTTTTCAAACTTTTTTTTTTATTTAAAGTGTTACTAAACCCACAACAGTAAAATCAGTCTGTATATGCAGTAAAGCATGCTTTTTATACTCACTGTGGAACCTAGGGGGGTTCATCTGCTGCATTGTGTAAAAAGGCAGTTTGATCCTGACTTCTCTGATCCTCCCCTTCTTAAAATGTCCCCCTCTTATCTCCTGATAAGATATATGGTGTGGAGTCACTCTGCACATGCTCAGTTTGGTGTGTATTGCTAGAGAGGTTTCTCTTTTCTTGAAAGAGCGTGTGATCAGCACAGAGCCAATCGGCACTGTCCAGAAAGAGATCAGTGGTTCTGCATCCTCCTAGAGTAGAAAGAAAACTACTCCTACAAGCTTTAGCTAGTGCTCTGCTGGACACTGATAGAAGTCACAAGACTGCTCTAACTGCTGACGAGAAAAGATATTTAGCAGCTTATATTTACTACAATAATTGCATATATCCTCCAGTATGCTTTTGCATCATCTGAATGGTCCTTTTATTAGTGGATACAGACTTCAGACCCTGAGGGTTTGCTCAGACCATGAATCCAACCAATGAACCTCAGTCACCTACCAATTTTAAATAGCATCTGTCTCAAAGAGTCCATGCTGAGGATGACAGACAAGTCAAGGTGATGTAACATCCAGGGGCGGACTGACCATATGGAAACTCGGGCACTGCCCGGGGCCCAGGGTCAGTAGGGGACCCCATGAGATGCCCCAGTACCTTTTTCATAGGCTTTTTTGAGTTTGGGCAAGGACACAGGGGCCCCATGATCCCCTATTGCCCAGGGGCCCCTTAAGTTGTCAGTCCGCCCCTGGTAACATCTCTATGCTTACTCAACTCTCAGTGTCTGAACCTCTGGCTTACCATAGCCTCCTCCTGCTAAGCCTTCTGTGACATCTGTGGCCTCCACGTTTCACTTGTCTCCTCCACACTTCTCCAGGGATCTCAAGGGTCGTTGCAGGTTTTCCTGGGATGATCAGCAGAGTCCTCTTCACAGATGATGTAGCTTGTGCAGATCCCGAAATCTGCAGGTCAATCTGCGGCAACCCTTCCGGATGCTCGGATATCGCATACCCCAGACTTGTTATTGAATTACTGCCAACAGCTCCGTTGGGAGCCCTTTACATCTGCAGAGTGGCCCCCCCTTTTTTCTTCTATGCGTGGCAAACACCATCGAGTGACGAGGGGCTTTTGTGACCAGATCTGACCAGATCCATATGAGGACCCTAGGATTATCTGCTTTGAATGCGCATTTGGATTGCGTATCTGGTGAGTGCGCAATCTTTATACCTTTATCACCTCATCCACGAATCCAGGCATTGGAGCTTTTTGAAGACTCTTGGGTTTTGAACACCTTTTGAACACGTTATGGACTATACTCATTTTAGTCACCGTTTTGCACTTTAATAGCACCTTAACATTGGTTTGTGTAACTATTTAAGTGTATATTTATTAAGTTAGCGCTGCACCTCCCCCCCTTTATGCATTCTGATTATTGTGAAGGTTTTATGGTACCTTTTTGGTGTTCAGCTGCTATTTTCTAGTTTAATTTAATTTTGTTCACTTATTGATTTTATAAGTTGTTTTAAGCGCTCACTTGTCTTGAGATTTAATATTTTGTTTTTCAGTTTAAATCATGGATGGCATTGTGTGTCAGGGCTCTTTTGATCACTGAAAACAATCTCGGACACCTGTGCCGAAAAGAGTGAAATAGTTCAATGCCTTGGACGAGGTATGAAAACATTAGATATTTCACGAAAACGTAAGCGTGATCATCGCACTATTAAGAGATTTGTGGCTGATTCAGAGTACAGACAGGTTCATGCAGATAAAGGCACATTGAGGAAGATTTTTGCCAGATCCATGCATCGAATCAAGAGAGCAGCTGCTAAAATACCATTACATAGCAGCAAACAGATTTTTGAAGCTGCTGGTGCCTCTGGAGTCCCATGGACATCAAGGTGTAGAGTCCTCCAGAGTCTTGCAACTGTGCATAAACCTTCTATTCGGCCACCACTAACCAATGCTCACAAGCAGAAACGGCTGCATTGGGCAGAAAAATACATGAAGACTAATTTTCAAACAGTCCTGTTCACTGATGAGTGCCGTGCAACCCTGGATGGTCCAGATGGATAGAGTAGTAGATGGTTGGTGGACGGCCACCCTGTTCCAACAAGGCTGCGACGTCAGCAAGGCGGTGGTGGAGTCATGTTTTGGGCCTTAATCATGGGAACAGAGCTGGTCAGCCCCTTTAGGGTCCCTGAAGGTGTAAAGATGACCTTTGCAAAGTATGTGGAGTTTATGACTGACCACTTTCTTCCCTGGTACAGAAGGAAGAACTATGCTTTCCGTAAAAAAATCATCTTCATGCAAGATAATGCACCATCTCATGCTGCAAAGAATACCTCTGCATCAATGGCTGCTATGGGGATAAAAAGAGAGAAAGTCATGGTGTGGCCTCCATCCTCCCCTGACCTCAATCCTATTGAGAACCTTTGGAGCATCCTCAAGCAAAGGATCTATGAGGGTGGGAGGCAGTTTACATCCAAACAGCAGCTCTGGGAGGCTATTCTGACATCTTGCAAACAAATTCAAGCAGAAACTGTCTAAAAACTCACAAGTTCAATGGATGCAAGACTTGTGAAGCTGCTATCAAATAAGGGGTCCTATGCTACAATGTCCTGTTAAAATGTTTAAAATGTTAAAAGTTTGATTGAAATAGCTTTTGATTTCAGTAAATATGCTGCAAACACAACAAATGACAATTTTCAGTTCTTTACAACCTGTAAAGTGTTTTGAAACTTACTGTGCGTAATAATTTGGAACAGTGCATTGTAAGTGTTTTCTGTTTAACAAAAATCCTGTTATCATTAGGAGGTTTGTTCAATAAAATTTGAATTGTACTCTTAATAGTTGATAACATGAGAATTATGCTGACTGTTATTTACATCAATTATTGAGGTAAATGAGAAAAATATCATTTGCATAATAATTTGGAACACGGTGTATACTATGTTCTTTTTTTTTGTATGCAGCCTGTGGACTGAATGAAAAAATGAGAAGAAATCTCTGCCAGAAAAAGTGTGTGGTATGCCCATCCAGGGGCAGACTGACCATTTGGAAACTCAGGCACTGCCTAAGGGCCCGGGGTCAGTAGGGGGCCCCATGAGATGCCCCTGGTACCTTTTTCATAGGCTTTTTTGAGTTTGGGTAAGGACACAGGGGCCCCATGATCCCCTACTGCCTGGGGGCTCCATGAGTTGTCAGTCAGCCCCTGTGCCCACCATTAGAATATACTGCCCTGCATCCACCCACTTCTAATGGTGGGCACACATTAGGTCACACTTTGCCACAAGCGCCAATTCCAAGATTGAACAAATGTCTAAATAGTTTCACGCTTGAATAAAAATTGTCTACGTATAAGTGGTACCCCATATGGAAAAAGGATGACACCAAGTCCCAAACTATCTTGCCACTGCTCCCCATGTAGTCTGGGCTTCCAGGGGGCTCCACGTGACTATCTTTTCCCATTTTATTTTAAAGACGTTTTTTATTTACTTTAAGTAAAACTAAAGGAAACATTTTAGTTTTGGATAGGGTGGAGAGGTACTGTATTAGAACACCTATTAGGTTTTTACTGTTCTCTGTCCCCATTAGGTAGATCCACCTTCTTTATTTGTCTTGTTTACCATTATCATTGAACGTGAAATTAAAAGAAAATCCCAAATTTTGGATTGTCCCCAGAACAGTAATGGAGTAAGGGAAATTTTCCAATCGGTTCACTAGTTCTGGTGGCCTGGGGGTCCCCAAGGAATTCCCTTAATTTCGCAGGGATTTCCTCTCATTTCCTATGTTGGCTATGGGACAGGAATTGAAGGTAAACCTCCTCAATGGGACACAGGTGGCAAAAAAAAAAACTGACTCCCATTAATCTATCCAAAATGAAAGAGAAAATGTTGCCTTTAGTTACACTTTCAAGCAGTCTTTCTCAACCTTTTCAACAGAGAGGAACCCTTGAAATAACTTCCCAGTCTCAGGGAACCCCTGCTTGGAATCACTAATCTACAACTTATGATACCTTAGTGTGATGGTCAGTGGGAAGAATGTTCCTTACACTTGTGGTCACTGGGAAGAATTAGTTATAGATAGCTGAAAAGATCAATGATATCAGTGGGAGCTTGTTAGTGGGAAGATATCTCTAAAAATAATTGTGAAAAAGTAAAGTATGATACAATATAAACCCATGCCTAAACCTAATAAATAAATTAATAAGTGCTGCTGCTCCTAAATGGAAGAAACATCAATAATATAACTAAACCACAGCGCAAAAATTAATAAAATAATATATTTAATCAGTTAAATAAATATATGTGAATATATAAAAATGAATTTATAAATAAAAGTCCAATGTCCCAAATCAATAGTGAAAAAATGTGCTCCAAACAAAAAAACAGTGGTGAAAAAAAACTCCAACATGCCGACACCATCCATTACTTCCAATATGACCGGCCCTCACCAAAGGAAATGGACTCTTAGCTGATAACCTCCAAAAGTGAATCCCACTCAGGAAATTATTGCTTGACAACCTCAAAACGATCACCCGCAGGTAGATGAAAATGCAAATAGATAACAGAAACACTAATAGTATAATACTGCATAAACTCTTTAATTGGTTAAAACCGATGCACATAATGCACTCACATTTTGCAAATAGGTAACAAGCTTCATGAATGTAAACTTTCCCCCTCAAACAGGTATCAGATCACATCAATCATGCGGTTTTATTTCCTTGCAAGGGATTAGGTATTCTTTGTAAAGAAAAGCTTAACCTCATTTACTACACTCTGGAGCAACTTTCAAAGCGCACAATTTGTTCTAAAGTAGAACAATAGGCAAAGCCTTTTTTTTCCATTTTGAATGGAACAAGGGAGGGTATAACCCCTGCAAGTTGTTTTTTTTTTTAATTTTTTTCCATCTGTGTTCAAATGGGGAGATTTACCTTCACTTCCTGTCCCATAGCCAAAACAGAAAATGAGAGAAAATCCCTAAAAATCAAAGAAATAACTTAGGGCCCCCAGGTCACCAGAACCAGTGCCACCATTTGAAGATTTCTCTACTATTACTGTTCTGGGAACAACCCAAATTTGGGATTTTCTTTAACTTTCACTGTCAATGATAATGGTAAACAGGACAAATAGAGGGGATTTATCTCCCTAATGGGGTCACAGACAACAATAAAAACCTGACAGGTGTTCTAATGCACCTTTATTCTATACAAAACTAATAGAAACAATTTCCTTTAGTTATACTTTAAGTAAATCAACCCCAATGATTTCCAGACTTCCATACTTAAGTTTATATGATCCAAAAAAGTAGAAACTACTCCCAATTGGCTATTAGGCTCCATGTACATGGGACACTTCTGAACAATGGAAACTGACTGTTGGAAAATGTAGGTTAAAAAACATCTGTTTAGCCGCGTTTGCATCCCGCGTTTATGCACGTTTATGCGCATTTATGAGCGTTTGCGTTTAGAAGCATTTTTTAAAGATAACCTCAAGAAACCTTCCAAAATGCTCAGAATGCACTGAAAAACAGTAAAAAATTAACTATTTCAGACATATTGAGAGAAATAGAGAGAGCAGAAGCAGAGAGAGCAGTATTTGTTGAGATTAGCTGTCTTTTTTTTTTTGTGGTGCTTCGATGTGTTCCAGCTCATTTCTATGCAGAAATTATTGCAGCAGTGTCTAACATATTTTCTTTCATGCGAAACCTCAAAGTATGGTGTATCAGGTCCATTTGAGTACTGGGAAAATGCTTTGCATGCATTTTTCATAATGATAAAAGGTTCTAAACAGCATCTGGAAATGGAAGAGTTAAAAAAAAATTCCAAATGCAAACGCTTATAAACGCGGTTAGCTGCGTTTACAAGCATTTGGCATTTGAAACGCTGATAAAATCTACTCCTGAACGCAAATTTGGTGCGTTCAAAATAACAACTGTAAACTCAACTGCCTGTAAACGACTGTAAACGACGATGTGTACATGGACACATAGGAAAACATTAGGGAGAGTTCAGGGGCTGCTGAAAAAAATGCAGAAAAGCTCCTGAACGTGAGTTTATCAGCTGCAGTGTACATGGAGCCTTATATTGTTACATTCCTTAAATACCATGTGCCTGGACCACTACCAAATTACAGCGTACATTTAATTATTTATTTCCTTCTGTGAACTGACTTCACCCACTTTTCTGCAGTATTTACTAACCACTTTGACTGTTTTGCGGCAAATACTGCAAAGCAGTATAGTGAATTGACATTTTAACCTCCCTGATGGTATTCCCGAGTGTAGCTCGGGGTAAAGTTTCAGTACCACAAGCGGTAACCCCAAGCTACACTCGGGAATACCTTGCAGCGCTGCTCCACGATCCCTCGATCACTTACCTTGTCCTGCGCTCCTGCGATGTCCCTCCTGCAGTGTCCCCAGCAATGTAATCCGGCGGATGCCGGCATCTGTCATCTGGGTTCCGTCCCCTGCGAGCATCGGTACGTACGGGGGACGGAACGGCGGGAAATTTGAAAATGAAAAAAGTGACATTCACTAAAATCACTAAAATCACATAGTAAAACATTACTGTATTAAACCATTTCACATACATTTTGTTCCTAGTGCTTTGTCCTGTGCCCTGCCTGCATTTTTACTGTTCTTTCTGCCCGGAAACTGAGAAAGGTACATGGTGTCCAAAAAGCGTCCCTTTAGGTCAAAAGCGGTTTTAGACCAGCTAGAGCAGGGGTGGGCAAACTTTTTGACTTGAGGGCTGCAATGGGTTCATATATTGGACCCGGGGGCCGGACCAAGAGTAGATGAATGATGTGTATGTGTCATCCATAGTAAGTATAGTAATATTCCCCCATAGTAAGCATAGTAATTAATCCCCCATAGTAATTCATCCCCCATAGTAATTAATCCCCCATAGTAATTAATCCCCCATATAGTAATTCATCCCCCATAGTAATTCATCCCCCATAGTAATTCATCCCCCATATAGTAATTCATCCCCCATATAGTAATTCATCCCCCCATAGTAATTCATCCCCCCTATAGTAATTCATTCCCCATATTAATTCATCCCCCATATTAATTCATCCCTCATATAGTATTTCATCCCCCATAGTACTATTCCCCCCCAAGTAGTAAGCCAAGTCCCCCCTGTGTCAATTTACTTACCTTTGCTCCGCGCGTTCCTCTCGCCGTGTTCCCGCGCCATTCCGGTCTTCAGGGCGGACTGTGAGAGGAGCCTAGCTCCCCTCACGTTCGTCACGCTGCCCCTCCTACACACATCCTGACAGTATCACGCTCCACGGGCCGGATTAAAAGGTCCGCCGGGCCGTAGTTTGCCCATTGCTGAGCTAGAGAACAGCGATAGTAAATTAGAACCACTTGCAGAATTGCGTGATAATGATTCGTGGGGAAATTTGTCATCAGACACTGAAAACGATTTTGCGACTTTGCTCAGTGATGTGCGAACTTGGCGCTATTTTTCAAATTTCAGTGTTTTTAGTTTGATTATATTATTGAATTAAATGTATTATTTGGACAGACTTGTTCGGACAAATTTCAGTGAGTTATTCCTAAAAATTACAGGCCTACAATAAAAAAAATACATATTTCCATGCAAAAACATTTACCGCTCTGAGCACAGAAATATGGACATAATCATACCACTAGGGAGGTTAAAGATCGCATGCGATATTTACGGAAAATGTGCCAGATCACCTACATACCGCATATAATCTGCTTTTGTGAATGGAGCACATTGTCTTTTATGACATGGTAATGGTGAAGTCCTTGTATGTGTAAAAGACCACCAAAAGATATTAGCTTCCTGTAACCCTATACAATACTCAGAATGATAAAATGAGAACACGCACTGGGTGGGGGATCAGTCAATTGTCATTCTAATATGACCTTAAAACAATAAAGTGCAGCGCTTAACCAGGTGAGGAAGACAATAAGTAAGTAACCACAGTGAGTGCTTAACCAAGTAAAAAAGTCAATGTGTAGGTATCTGCAGTAAATCACTGCATGGATGCGAATTCCCACGGCCTCCACTCTGTCAAAATAGTAGAAATGCGCACTCACCGGAAACGCATAGGGTATGCGCATGTGTGATTATGCATCACAGGCAATGGGAACATCAGAGGTTAGGCAGCCAGGCATCTCCCTCATGGTGGGTCATCACAGACTCTTTGATAAGGTCCAGGGGTCCCCTTAAGGTCAGCCAGGTGTAGTAAAGGAATCTCCTCTCAGGATGGCAAAAGTGTTTTCACTGTGGGAATGAAAGCTCCAATAGGAGCCCCAGAGACAGATGCCAGAAATAGTGTAGTATGTCCAAAAATCAGTGCTTTATTGAAAAAGGTAACAGGGCAGTAACAGGGCAGTATGCATGTAAATCATATATTAACATAGATATGCAGCAGTACTGACCCTTGATAGTGATGACCGCCGGGCCTCCTCGTGGCTCCGGCGGTGGAATGACGTCACGCTCTGCACAGCTCCTCCTAAGGCCTTTCGTGCTACAGGCACATCATCAGAGGGGAGGCTCTCCCCTCTGATGATGTGCCTGTAGCACGAAAGGCCTTAGGAGGAGCTGTGCAGAGCGTGACGTCATTCCACCGCCGGAGCCACGAGGAGGCCCGGCGGTCATCACTATCAAGGGTCAGTACTGCTGCATATCTATGTTAATATATGATTTACATGCATACTGCCCTGTTACTGCCCTGTTACCTTTTTCAATAAAGCACTGATTTTTGGACATACTACACTATTTCTGGCATCTGTCTCTGGGGCTCCTATTGGAGCTTTCATTCCCACAGTGAAAACACTTTTGCCATCCTGAGAGGAGATTCCTTTACTACACCTGGCTGACCTTAAGGGGACCCCTGGACCTTATCAAAGAGTCTGTGATGACCCACCATGAGGGAGATGCCTGGCTGCCTAACCTCTGATGTTCCCATTGCCTGTGATGCATAATCACACATGCGCATACCCTATGCGTTTCCGGTGAGTGCGCATTTCTACTATTTTGACAGAGTGGAGGCCGTGGGAATTCGCATCCATGCAGTGATTTACTGCAGATACCTACACATTGACTTTTTTACTTGGTTAAGCACTCACTGTGGTTACTTACTTATTGTCTTCCTCACCTGGTTAAGCGCTGCACTTTATTGTTTTAAGGTCATATTGATATATTTCTGAGGCACTGTGGTTGCCTATAGTGTTCTAGCTGCTGACATTGTTAGAGAGCGCTCGCTATCTTGTATACCAATTGTCATTCTAACACTGGAAGCTTTCTGTCAGGTGGAGAATGCACTGCTGTTCCCTCATTGTTCAAGTCAGATAGCTAGCTAGGAGGGCATTTATAAATGTACCCCTGCTCCTGCCACTCATTTGCATCCTGTAAGATAAGGATTTTTAACCTTGGATTCATGGATGAATGGTCCATGGATGGGCTTCAGGGGGTCTGTGAGGGTCCGATAAAAAGTAACATTTACTATACAACACACCCCCCTTTCCCAATCAATGGTTTCCCATTAAAAGATAAATGTACCATGCTACTGCTTATTGCGCTGACCGCTAAGTGTCTCTTGACTTGCTGTTGGTCCATGTTTACCATTTAAATTAGTATCATCGTTCTCTGCACACTCCATATTGGCAAGTGCTAATTCTCATTTTCTAGTAGTAGTAGAATTTAAATTGTTTTGCATAATTTGCACAAGATGATTGTATTTCAATGTTGTACTACAGTGGCCATTACATTTTGCATGAAAAGGAGTGAGTTTTTTTGTTAAGACTGTTTTTTCAAACTTTGTGTATGTCAAATAGGTAGGCAGCAATCAAACATCAATAAAATAAAAGTACTGTACATATATTCATTGCATTCAGAGTTGTATTTATTTTAATATTTCTGGGGAGGGAGTCTATAGCTTTAATCAGATTCCTAAATGGGTCCATGACTCAAAAAAAAGTTAAGAACCACTGTTCTAGGGCAATCAAATGGCTCTGTACCATGTGATCACTTTGACCAATCACATCAATCACATATATAAACAAAGGCTGCATGCTGCAGCCAGTTTTCTGTTTAGTCTGTGAGCGATCGACTGTGAGAGAAAACAGTGCTTGGCACTGTAGGCACACCAGTACAGTGTCACCATGTCAAGGCAGTCAGCAACAATGTCCCTGATCACCTCTGTACCAGTGTAATATCACCGTACCAGTGCAGTCAACCACTGTGTCCCTGATCACACCACACCAGTCAGTGTCACCAGACACCAGTTCAGCTAGCAACAGTGTGCCTGATTGCCACCACACCAGAGCAGTGTAGCCTGCAACAGTGTACCTGATCATCGAAACACAAGTCCCAGTGTAAGCCAGTGACAGTATTTCTGATCACTGCCACACCAGTCTCAGTGTCACCAGACCAGTGCAGCCAGCAGCAGTGTTTCTGATTGCTGCCACATGGGTCCCAGAGTCACCAGACCAGTGTAAATCAGGAACAGCATTCTTGATCCTTGCCACACCAGTCCCAGTGTAACCAGACCAGCGTAAGCCAACAACAGTGTTCCTGATCACTGCCACAACAGTGCCAGTGACTGAAAGTAGTGTAGCCAGCAGCCGTGTTCCTGATTACCGACACACCAGTCACCATGTCACCAAACCTGTGTAAGCCAGCAACAGTGTTCCTGATCACTGCCACAACAGTGCCAGTGACTGAAAGTAGTGTAGCCAGCAGCCGTGTTCCTGATTACCGACACAGCAGTCACCATGTCACCAAACCTGTGTAAGCCAGCAACAGTGTTCCTAATCCCCACCACACCATTCCCAGATTCACCAGAGCAGTGTAAGTCTGCAGCAGCATTCCTGATCACTGACATTCCAGTACCAATTTCTCCAGTGTGTTCCTGATTGCTTCTACGCCAGTCCCAGTGTCCCCAGATCAGTGCAGCCAACAACAGTATCCCTGCCACACCAGTCCCAATGTCACTAGACCAGTTTAGGTCAGCGACAGTGTTCCTGATTGCTAGCCAAACCAATTCCAGTGTCACCAGACCAGTGTAAGCCAGCAACAATGTTCTTGATCACCACCACACCAGTTTCACTGTCATCAGACCAGTGTAAGTCAGTAATAGTTTTCCTGATCGCTGCCACACCAATAAGTGTCAGGACACCAATGCAGCCAGCAACAGTGTCCCCGATCGATGCTACATCAGTACAGTGTCACCAGAGCCAATGCAGCCAGCAACTGTGTTTCTGATCATCACCCCACCAGTGCAGGGCTGCCTCTTCCTGCCACCTGTACTGACCATGGCCTGTTTATTGACCATTTTTCTGTCTGCCAACTAGACCAATTCTTTGCTTGTTTGCTGATCACGTCTCTGCCTGCTTCCTTAAATGGGCTATCTGCACTCTCCACTGACTTCATTCCTGCAAGACACCAGTCCCATGCATTTCTTGCAGACAACTGCCCTCCTGAAACCACAGGAACTCCTTTGGTCACCCTTTGTTCAGCCTTCTGTACTTCTTGGCCATTGAACATGGCATTCCTGGGGGCAGGCACATAGCAGTAGGCCAGGCTTGTTTGGCGTATAGGCATGGGGACTGCTACAGGTGTCGCTACACTGAGCTGTATTGCTTGACCACTCGTACAGAGGAGAGCTGTCATGTACCTGACTGGAGACTGAGGTGATGAGAGGGCTTCCCTTGCAGCTGAGTGCAACCACCCCTGAAGCTGTGTGCAAAGAAGCTTGAGTTGCCAATGGTAAGCTACCTTTTGGGTCCAGATGAGAAGACACCTGAGAGCAGGAAAGTCAGACACGGCACATGACTTTCTGAAAGAACCGACGGATCTTGATAGCTGGGCAGAGCAGAAAATAAAGTCAGAAGCCAAAGCTAGGTGTCAAATAAGGGATATCGATCAGGAACAGCAGCAGGAGCATGGTCAGGAACAAGCCAAGGTCAAACACAAGGAAGCAGACAGAAACAAGTCTGTGGAGCAAGACGGGGTCAGAGCCAGAAGAGAAGCCAGAACGGGTCAGGAGCAAGTCGAGTCGGTAACGGGTAATCAAGCAGAGTAGTAAGCACAGGAACACAGGATACAAAGGCTGACAATAATCCAACAATTAATGAGCAGAACTGCAGTCTGGGTGCCAGAAACGTTGGGCGCTTTGTGCACGCTGATGCGCTGTCGCACATGCAGATGCACCAGTGTGTGCCCCATAGTGTGGCCATATCGGGGATTAGCATATTTTCCAGGTCTTCTCTGAGTCCTTCCCTGACAAGATCATTACAGCACAATGTTGATTGATTTTTGTGATATGCAAGATGAAATATCTTAGAGCTAACCAGTCCAAACATTTAAAAAGTCCCACACATGTGGTATCACCATACTTGGGAGTATCAGCATACTGTTTTTGGCTGTAATTCTAAGTATGTCCATCCTGTGTTTAAGAAATATCCTATTAAATTGACATCTTTGTTTAGAAAAATACATTTTAATTTTCTTTCCACTTTTTCCAAAATATTGTGTCAGAAAAGGGAAATCTGCAAAAGATTCTTTATGCCTCTTAGAAAATACCTTTTGGTGTCCCTTTTCTAAAATTTTTGTCATTGTCATTTGGACAATGTGTACTTCCTGTGTAACCCTGGCACTCCAGGGCTTTCAAACATGAAATAGGTAGTCATCAAATTAGATGCCTAATATATGCCCCTTGAAAGCATGAAGGTGCTCCTTGGATTTTGGGCCTCTCTATGCACCTAGGCTGCAAAAAAGTATCACAACTGTGGTATCCCCATACTCAGGAGGAGTAGCAGAGTGTTTTGAGGTGTAATTCTAAGTATGCCCATACTGTGCGTGAGAAATATTATTAATATATCATGTGTTTGAGGGCCAGTTCACACCATGTTCGCACATAAATCGCACAGGAATGTGCTGAGCGGTTCTGTGTGATTCACATATGGTTCTGTGCAGTGCAATTTCAGCCCATTCATTTCGAATGGGCTAAAAACTCACCACAAAATGTAGTGGATGCACTAATATTTAGAACGTACTGCAACCAGATTGCATGGTAGAAAAGTACCATGCAATCCAGTGCTGGCAGGTGCAGGCTAGGTTGTTATTTTGCTTTGTATTGGCACCCACTGCAGATCACAAAAGGAGTGCATTTTGCATGTGGTGTGAACTGCACAGGAATGAACAGCGCCTGTGCGATTCGTGTGTGGGCATAGTCTAAAGAGGCCCTTAAAGTGGTTGTAATGGTGAAGGTTTTTACCTTCATGTACTGTGTCACTGTGGCAGTACTAAACCACAGTGACACACTGACCTTGCTTGGGAGCAAGCACACATGAGTTCCCCCCAGCACAAGCAGCTTGCTCTAGGGGCATTTGATAAGGGAGAGGGGTTACGAGGGCTGGTGGGGGACCTGAAAGAGGAGGATCAGATCTGTTCTGTGCAAAACCATTGCACAGAGCAGGTAAGTATGACATGTTTGTTTTTTGAAGGAAAAAAATAAAATTTAGAACTTTCTTAAAGTGCAGAGAAAATGAGTACTTATAACCCATGCACAATCCTGTATCTTTCCATGGGTGCAAAAAATATTTTGAATATATCTACCTACTGTATATGTAAGGAAAGCCGACTTCCATGCTTTAAAAATAATAATTCTTGCATTGCGGAAATGTTTTCTAAAAAGTCTGGGTGCATACAAGTTCAAATTTTGTAAGAAGAAAATATCTGTCATTTAATGTGTTTTTTAAACATGTGTGAATAAAAATAATTAACAATTGTATTAAGTTGTATATCCTTGATATGCTCTTCATGGCTGAATGGTGTTTTAATGCCAAATATGTGTTTTATTGCAGTGCATGGATTCATTCATGTGCAGAAGATGCTTTATTTATCAGAACAGTCCCCTTGAGAAAGAAGAAATCTGCTGAAATCAGCAAATGATGTGCTATTCACTCTGCAAATTTCTATTTGCTTTGATTCATCTGAATGAGCACTTGTACATCCAGTACAATACATTATACATCATTTTCCATTTGAACTAAACTTTAAAAAAATAATTTAAATCAGAATAATACATTTAATACTTTTTAGGTTAATCGTGCATGAATGTATAAAATAATTCTGTATACTATAAAAAAAAAATCTCTTTTGTAACTTCACAAATGTCTGTTTCTTCTGTCAGTCTGTGTCTCAACAGTATTCATCTCCTCTTTGTCAGACATAGTATTATCTTGTAATCAGCACAATGTGTAAGGTAGTAATTAGCTTGGGCTGGTTTGGCTGTTTGGATAATGTGGGTGAATTTTGATTGGTTGACGGTGATGTCATCCTGTAAAGAAGGGAGGGTGCTCGCAGTCGTCATTCAGTGTCACCCTCTGCACACACTAGACACACACACACATATACACACACGCCAACAGGCTCCAACACAAAGGACATGCACAAGCACTGACACTGAGGAGTCAGTCATGCACAAATGAGGCCAACTATTAAGGAATCCGTATTAACTGAGGAGGGGAACAGCTGACAAAGGTACAATTGTTTGAAATTATATGTAATCACATAATATTTTTAACAATTCTTGCATGTTTTTACATTACAAGAATTAAATAAGTGTAACAAGGAAAGTACAACTATATATAGATACATATATATATATATATATATATATATATATAAATTTTTTACTATGCATGCTAGTATTTTTTAATTCTAAGCAAACACTGTTTTTAACTTACTATTTATTTTCGTTGAACATGCATTAAAAAATTCCTCTAATCCTAAGTAGTCACTAATATCCTGATGCTCAATAATCATGCAGTGCAGTTGCCGTAGCGGTACAATTACATACTGTGATACTTGTACGAGATACTTATGCAAATGATACCAGTCAATACAATAAAAAATTAGAAGTGTTTGTGACATGCTTTTTGGATATCAGGCTTTGTTCTTGTATTGTGGCGTATTTGGTGAATATGGCCTGTGCATTGTGTTTTGCAAGGCAGCAATGTCGTAGAATCCCTGCAGTATGTGAAGGTGATCTCTGCGTCTTAGATGGAGCTCACGTTTGAAAGAGGCAGCCACTGCAGAACCACAAACAGCAAAACAGGCAGCACAGAAAATCAGATGTAAAGCATAGGAAATGAAGATACTATGCAAAAAATCTAGTTTTTGCTCAAACACTCCGCAATGTGTGTAATAAAGATCCAGGGTATTGTTACTTATAGTATGTGAATTAAGTTTTTTTAAGTGAACAGTATATATGTACTATATTGCTTGTCAATCTTTGTTAGGCAACCCAAAATTATTAAACATTATTAAAATGATTCATATGATTTGTTTTATATTTGACTCGTAACTGAATATGATGTAATTTAGATTCCTGTATTACAAGGTTATAAATTGGTCATTCATATTTTTCATTGCAGCATTATGCCCCCTGTTCCTCTAGAAGATCGCTCTGCTCCCCTGCCTCGTCCCCGTTCCCTTCCTCTGAGGACGGCACCTCATTCACGTATGGCTCCTGAAGTCAGAGGCCTCCAGCCTGGCCACCGGGCGCCATCACATGCTGACCTTACTTTACCTGGACCTCTTCCACAGCTCCAACCCCCCCGCTGGCCACGGGAACCCTGTTCTCGTCGGAGGGGTTCTCCTCCATCACCATCTACACGCTCCCCTTCATGCTTCCGTTGGGCACTTCACCCTCTAAAATGTGGCTGCAAGGGCTGCTGGCGCCTGCTTCGTCCTCCAAGAAAATCTGTGGGTTCTTCCTGTAGCTGTGACCCTATTGTAACTTTTGATCCACAGTTTTTGGGGAGCTCAAGGGTGAGCTATGATGAGGATGATGATTACAGTGTACGTGCTATTTGGCCAGATGAGCTGGCTAGGAAAATTATGTCACGGACAAGGGGTGGAATGCTTGGGGGATCACCTTTGCTACTGGATCCCAGAGGTTTAGAGGGATTGGAGGTAGATGAACCAACACGTCCCCGTTCTCCTCCTCCACCATCAACGCCACCACCTTTGTCTCCAATTGGGGGAACAAACAGGAGGATTCAGAGTCTGTACCTTCTACTTGAGCCATTAACCGACAAAGAGAGTTCAGGGGGAACAGGCAGAGGTGAGTGTTAGGGATTAAAATGAAAATGCGTTAAAAAAAGAAAAGCATGTTTTATAGGCAAATGAACAGCATGGCAAATATATATCCTGACATTACGAGGGATCAGGAAGGAATTTTTTTCCCTGCAGGAGCAAATTGGATCATGCTTTGCTGGGTTTTGTTGCCTTCCTCTAGATCAACGATGGGTGTAGGATTATAATTTTTTTTTTTTGTTAATGGTTGAACTGATGGACTTTTGCCTTTTTTCAGCCAGACTAACTATGTAACTATTACACGTTTCCTTTTATGTGGCGTATTTGGTTCACTGACCAATTTAATCCATCCTTTCAATAGCCCTAGATAACAAATGCTGCAATAGTTTAATAATAGACCACAATGAAAGGATGGCGTGGTCCATCAAAATTTGTTGGCCAGGTTATACCTTTTATATGGCTAATTGGGTAGAATAAAGTAGCAAGACTTTAAAGACAGGTCACAAGTCATTTACTAAAACTGGAGAGCTAAAAAAATCTGGTGCAACTCTGCACAGAAACCAATCAGCTTCCAGGTTTTATTGCCAAAGCTTAATTGAACAAGCTGAAGTTAGAAGCTGATTGGCTACAATGCACAGCAGATTATGCGCACTCCAGTTTTAGTAAATCTGCTCCCTTGTGTCTCTTTATAAAGACTATGAGGTTTACCTGAAAGCCTGGAAAAGATGACCAGTTAGCACTGGTTCACATTTATGTGGCCGTGCAGGCTGCGTTTTGCGCAGGCACGAGAGCCCATTCATTTGAATGGACTCCTGTGCCCCGTGACACGCAGGGAAGAAGTCCCTGCACTTCATTGGAAAACTCAGCCCGCACGGGAACCTTTTTTTAATTTTCCAGTGTGCGCGGTGTGCCATAGAACTAATGGCACCCGCCCACGGGTCCGCAGTCCTCTGTGCGGGTGGTGCGGTTGCACGGATTTTCATGCAGATCCGCAGCGGCACCACCCGCACAGATGTGAACCAAGCCTTAGTGGACATTGAGGACAACACTTACAAATCATGCCTAACCAAGACGCTTTCCAGCCTGAAATTATAATGTATTCATTTAAAAATAGTAATAACAGTTATTGCATAAATACAAGATGAAGGTGACATAGCAAATAAGTGAAGATTCAGGGCCAAAAAGGTAAAAACCTATTTAAGATCAGCCACTGAAATAAACTAGTGATACTAAGGGCCAAATCTGGTTATACAATTTTGTACGAACAATTGTTCTATAAATGATAGTGACTTTCTCCACTGATAAAGTTGAACTTTTACAAAAAAACGAATTAATTAGTGACAATATTAAATTAGTGGAATTTCTAGGTACCATATACTGTATGCGAATGTGTATTGTATGATCAGCTTTGTTCAATGTTCTCAAAAGTGCTTTGAATACATAGCCAACATTAAAGGAGTAGAAAAGAACCTGCCAACATTTTTTAATTACTTAAATATAAACGGATCATTCATATGATGAAACAATAGCAGACGTCAGGGCAGGTGAAAGGCCCATGTTTGCCTGAATAAACAAAAGGCACATGTTAAAGGCAGCCGTAATTGGCACATAGTGATGACATAATGTACACAGTGAATGTGAATATATTACTTCTAGATGTACCATACAGTGACTATGAACTGTACTAATAGCAATGCAACAGGTCATCACAAACAAACATGCAAACAGGCGGTAGATATGCACGTGACTACGTGATTTATTAGGGAAACATGTTTCCTCTGTGACACACAGACTAAAATATGCAGCTATTTCTGAATTATCTGTATGACGGCACTTGCAGAGAAAATGAATGTGTCCCTGAGGAGTGAGGTCAGACAGATTCCTATAGTAATAACATTTTTCCTGTTGTAAATGTGCCTGCGTGAGAAGCTCCCTTGTACATGGACTATAGATGTTATAGCTAAATACTGTACATAAAACCATGCGTCTAATAAAAATGCAGCATAAGTCTTTGTTGCTTTGGATTTGGGACCATACATTTGGACATTTGTTTTTCACTGCAAAGATCAAACATGAATTTTTAATGTAATCACCCGTGTCCTATCCTTACACTGAACACCTAATAAAACCAAACCAATAAACTTACAAAATTAGCATTTGGCTTACCCTAGTCCTTCAAATTAATTTCTAAAATAAACAAACACTGCCTAAAGCTGACCATAATTGGATTGACATTTGGTTGGTTTGGCATGGACCGGTCGAATTTTGATCCATCTATGGGCAGGTGACTATACCCACGTTAATCCATTGGGTACAACCAGCTTGTCATCTTTTTTTTATATGCGATCACTGTCAGCAGCTATAGCCACTAGCAGTATTCATTGTGTTCTGCTGGCTGGGGAGGCTGCCCTGTGCCAACCTCCCCCCCCCCGCTGGCAAAACACAATAGCGCTGCGGGAGACATTGAGTGATTTTCTCTCCTTCCACCCGTGGTGGAAGTAAAGAAAATTGAATCATCTATGGTCTGCCTAACACTTAACCCTCCCTACCCCCCCCCCCCCTTCCCAACCTTAACCTCCCAATCTTTCAGCCTAAGACATTAAAACATAGAAGAGCGATGGCAGAAAGAAGACTCATGTGACCCATCGAGTCTGCCCCATTTTTTTTTCCTTTTTTGCTTGAATCTACTTGCTGTAGACTGACTCATGACCTCTCCTGGAAGTCTATTCCAAGCATCCCCATATGGAAGAAAAATATATTTGAAATATATTTTAAAAATATTCTTCCCAAATATATTGCCATATATTTGAAATGCTACAATTTGGCCATATTCAATATATTTCAAAATATATTACAATAAATAAATATATTTTTTTTACAAAATATATGAAAAATATTTTTACAAATATAAATATATATATATATTTTGCCAAAATATATGAAAAATATTTTTAATAATACATTTCAAATATACTGTATGTCTTTAAAAATACAAATCTACATTTTTGGAATGCATTTACAAATATATGTAAATATATATATATTAAAATGACTTTTTTATATGTTAAAAAAATCTGAAGAATATATTTAAAAAAATTTTTTTAAAAAATATGTGTTTTCGAAATATATTCTTCAGATTTTTTTTTTAACATATAAAAAAGTAATTTTAACGTATATTTTTACATATATTTGTAAATGCATTCCAAAAATGTAGATTTATATTTTTAAAGACATACAGTATATTTGAAATGTATTTTTAAAAATATTTTTCATATATTTTGTGAAAAAAACGCATTTCAACATGCAGTGTATATATATATATATATATATATATATATGTATATATAGAATAATATTGAATATGGCCCAGATTGTAGCATTTCAAATATATGGCAATATATTTGGGAAGAATATTTTTAAAATATATCTCCAATATATTTTTCTTCCATGTGGATCAACTATTCTTTTAACAAAGTAATACTTTCTAGGGTTAGTTTTGAAAAATATTTTTACAAATATAAATATATATATATATATTTTGACAAAATATATGAAAACTATTTTTAAAAATACATTTCAAATATACTGTATGTCTTTAAAAATACAAATCTACATTTTTGGAATGCATTTACAAATATATGTAAAAATATATCTTAAAATGACTTTTTTATATGTTAAAAAAATCCAAAGAATATATTTAAAAAATATTTTTTTAAAAATATGTGTTTTCTAAATATATTCTTCAGATTTTTTTTTAACATATAAAAAAGTCATTTTAACATATATTTTTACATATATTTGTAAATGCATTCCAAAAATGTAGATTTATATTTTTAAAGACATACAGTATATTTGAAATGTATTTTTAAAAATAGTTTTCATATATTTTGTAAAAAAAATGCATTTCAACATGCAATATATATATATATATATATATATATATATATATATATATATAGATAGATAGATAGATATATCTATATATATCTATATTGAATAATATTGAATATGGCCCAGATTGTAGCATTTCAAATATATGGCAATATATTTGGGAAGAATATTTTTAAAATATATTTCCAATATATTTTTCTTCCATGTGGATCAACTATTCTTTTAACAAAGTAATACTTTCTAGGGTTAGTTTTGAAAAATATTTTTACAAATATAAATATATATATATATTTTGACAAAATATATGAAAAATATTTTTAATAATACATTTCAAATATACTGTATGTCTTTAAAAATACAAATCTACATTTTTGGTATGCATTTACAAATATATGTAAAAATATATATGAAAATGACTTTTTTATATGTTAAAAAAATCTGAAGAATATATTTAAAAATATATTTTTAAAAATTTATGTTTTTTAAATATATTCTTCAGATTTTTTTTAACATATAAAAAAGTCATTTTAACATATATTTTTATATTTTTTTTTTATATTTTTCATATATTATGTAAAAATAAAGCATTTCAACATGCAGTGTGTGTGTATATATATATATATATATATATATATATATATATATATTTTTTTTTTTTTTTTTTTTATTTATTTATTGAATATGGCCAAGATTGTAGCATTTCAAATATATGGCAATATATTTGGGAAGAATATTTTTAAAATATATTTACAATATATTTTTCTTCCATGTGGGTCAACTATTCTTTTAACAAAGTAATACTTTCTAGGGTTAGTTTTGAATTTTCCTCTATTTGGAGGTCATGTCCCCGTGGTCTTGACCTTATCCTTAGGTAAAATCAAGATTAAATATAATTCTCTATAATCCATTATATAGTGTTGAATATAGTGGGGAATGGATATGAAGCCTGCTGTTTTTTTCTTTTCTTTTCTTTTTTTTTTTTTGCTGTCTGTGTCCCGTTGGGAACATTTTTCTGTACTTTATGTCCCAGAGAAAGAGCAGGATGTAGAAGATTTCTTCAAAGGGAGGGGGTATCCATTCTTGGACAGTGGCCACCTAAACCGGTGTCCCCATTGAAAGATTTACCTCGCCTCTTGTTTTTGGGTCAACTCAAAAATGTTGGATTTGTCATCAGTTTCTGTACAGATGACGGTGGTCACCAGGACAAAAAGTTAAAGCTAAAAATCCCCGAAAGGGAAACCAGTAACAATATAAACCTGACATAGGTTCTCACCCTTTTGTCATTCTTTAAAAAAAAAAATTACATTAGTTTTACACCCCTTTAAGAAACCTTAAGTGAAGAGAGAAATACAGGAGCTCTAATTTGCCGAACTCTTCTTCTGAAAATGCTAGCTGCCTGGCTGTCATGCTGATTTAGAGGCATCAGTACTTCTCTAGTCACTGACATGTACAAGTATGCAAATCAGGGCTTCTGACTTCACATTAACTTTACTGGATGCATGTATGTTTCAGGTCAGTGACTCAAAAAGTACTTATAAGAGAAATATGGTCAAAGCAGACTAAATCTGGCTGTTGGCAGACGTCACAGAGCCGCTCCAGGCTATGGAAGGATCCTGATAATAATGTTGGGAGATTCGGGGTCCACCTTGATGCCTGATCAGCAGCTGGCTTAGTTTCTCAGTGTGCTGTTGAAAGCCTGAGCCGGCCGTTCCTGCCCCTCCATAGATCTGCATTCCAGTGAGTGCTGGAGAGGCAGAGCAGAGATTGGTGACTGACAGTCATAGCTCTCTGCTTGGAGAGGACCAAGAACTGAGCAATCAGTGGTCATGTGATCGCTCAGTTCTTGGGTTTAGAGCTTCCGGGGGACAGCTTCAGCATCACACAGATGCTGCAGCAGGTAGGTGAGTATGTTAACTGTTTTGTATTCTCACACTTCTCCTTTAACCCCCCTGGCGGTATTCCCGAGTGTAGCTCGGGGTTAACTTTCAGTACAAGAAGTGGTAACCCCAAGCTACACTAGGGATTACCCTGCAGCGTTGCTCAGGGATTCCCTCCAGCACCTTGTCCTGCGCTCCCATGATGTCCCCCCTGCAGCGTTCTCAGCCATCTCTGGCCGATGCCGGCATCCGTATTCCGGGTTCCGTTCCCTGCGAGCGTCGGGATGTACGGGGGACGGAACCGGCAGGAAAGTAAAAAAATTTAAAAGTGACATTCACTCAATACACTAAAATCTCATAGTATAACATTACTGTATCAAACCATTTCATATACATTTTGTCCCGAGTGCTTTGTCCTGTGCCCTGCCTGCATTTTTACTGTTCTTTCTGCCTGGAAACTGAGAAATGTCCATAACGTCCCTTTAGCCATTGGTTCCCGCTGCTGTCAATCACAGCCAGTGAGTCAATTATGAGAGAGAGAAGGCGAGAACGAACTGTGGCTCTGTGTGTAAATGGACACGCAGAGCAGCAGCTTGGGAGCGAGCCTGCTTCGGTGCCCCCATAGCAAGCTGTTTGCTTTGGGGGAACTAGGCAGGAGGGGGGGACGAGGAGTTCAAGCGGGGGGTTTGCTGCTGCTCTGTGCAAAACCACTGCACACAGTAGGTAAGTATAACATGTTTGTTATTTTTTATAAAAAGATGCCTTTAATATAATTTTAAGTCATATGAGCCATCTTTACGTCACAGGCAGCTACCATTTTCAGCAATTTCAGCTTTCATACCTCGCTCGGTAAAGGTTTTCTTGAATCCCAAAAATTAATTTATCACTGCAACTATTAAATGATACCTAACGATCACCTGAATTCTTGGTCTAATGTTTATTTATCCCGTGGCGTTTTTTAACACATCCTGCACTAAGACTTTTTGGTGCCTAAATTGCAGCAGAGGAAACTCCTGCTCTGGTTGGTAAGATGCATCCAAAAAGCAAGAAAAATGTTGTAATGTGCAGTGGTCCTTCTTAAATTACCCATTAGGATTTCTCATACTGCTGAATTTAAAAACTGTTTTTATACAAGAGAACCTAAAATTAAACCTACAAATAGTATATGTGTAAAAAAAATTCAACAGCTGGAGAAACTTGTTTGAGGATTTCATAGATTTTCATGGTCACTTGGAAGAAAGATTTTATACTATTAGGGCTCATGTACACTGCAGCTGATAAACTCACGTTCAGGAGCTGTTCAGCGTTTTTTTCAGCAGCCCCTAAACTCTTCCTAATGTTTTCCTATGTGCCCATGTACACATCGTCCTTTGCAGTTGTTTACAGGCACTTGAGTTTACAGTCATTTTTTTGAACGCAGAAAACTTGCGTTCAGGAGTAGATTTTATCAGCGTTTCAAACGCCAAATGCATGTAAATGCAACTAAACGTGGCTAATTGCGTTTAGAAGTGTTTGCATTTGAAATTTTTTTTTTTAACTCTTCCATTTCCAGATGCTGTCCAGTGCTTTTTTTCATCATGAAAAATGCATGCAAAGCGTTTTCCCGGTACTCAAATGGACCTGGTACACCATACTCTGAGGTTTTGCATGAAAGAAAATATGTTAGACACTGCTGCAATAATTTCTGCATAGAAATGAGCTGGAACACATCGAAGCACCACAAAAAAAAAAAGACAGCTAATCTCAACAAATACTGCTCTCTCTGCTTCTGCTCTCTATTTCTCTCAAAATGTCTGAAATAGTTAAGTTTTTACTGTTTTTCAGTGCATTCTGGGCATTTCGGAAGGTCTCCTGAGGTTAACTTTAAAAAATGCTTCTAAACGCAAACGCTCAAAAATGCACATAAACGCGGTATGCAAACATGGCTAATACCTTAGATTGTACACCCCTTGAGGGTTAGGGACTGATGTGAAAGTACAATATATATATATGTAAAGCGCTGCGTAAATTGACGGCGCTATATAAGTACCTGAAATAAATAAACAGACTTTTTTTAACCTATGTTTTCTAGCAGTCAGTTTCCATCGTTCAGAAGTGTCCCGTGTACATGGGGCCTAAGCTTTTTCAGGCAAGCTAAGGGAAATTGTTTATGTAGATGACTACATATAAACTAAGGAAACCAAGCAAGCATAAGATACAATTATACAGTATCCATGCATTGTTTTATAAGTGTCTCAATTAAATTAGTATCTTTGAATGCAACTGATATATGGTATTGTGACTCTTGCATTCAATGTAGATATGTAGAACACTGATTGATTTTTTTTTTCTGTAGCTTTGAATGATGCCCCGGCTGATGATTGTGTTCTGCCAGTGGAGGTGTCTCCTCCTGCTCCACTATCTCCTGACCTTGAGAAAGCTGAGCTGAGCCTCATCTTGCCTTTTCTGTTCCTGGGGAATGAGAAGGATGCCCAAGACCTAGCCTGCATGATTACCCTAAATATAGGGCATGTGTTGAACGTCACAACTCATCTGCCTTTGTACCATGCTGACTCTGGAGCCTTGAGGTACAAGAGACTACCAGCCACTGATAACAGCAAGCAGGACCTGCGTCAATACTTTGAAGAAGCCTTTGAATTTATTGGTAAGTGAGATGCACTAAGAAAAAAAATGTGTTGTCAGCAAATTCCCTATCTGACATTAAAGCGGAGTTCCACCCAAAACGGGAAGCTTGGCTTGTTTGCACCGTCCACCCCCACATTTGGCACTTTTTTTGGGGGGGAGCGGGTAACTGCAAACTGAGCTGAAAGTTTGGCCCCCGTCCTTCCTCCCGCAGTCTTCTGGGATGCTTTACAGGTCCCAGAAGAATACGGGACAATCATAAGGCACAGCGCAATGGGGAGTAGGAAAGGCGCCACTTCTGGTTTCCTTTACTTGCAATGCCGATGTCAAAAACCCGGAGGATAGTGAAGAACCCGCCCGGGTGACAACGTTGGGCATCTGGACAGGTAAGTGTCCTTATATTTAAAATCAGCAGGTACAGTATTTGTAGCGGATTACTTTTATTTTTTGGGGGGAGCCTGGAACTCCTCTTTAAGTGATTTATATTTGACATTTAGGGGGTTATTTAGTAATACTGGAGAATACAAAATCTGGCACAGCTCTGCAAAGAAACCAATCAGCTTCCAGGTTTTATTGCCAAAGCTTCATTGAACAAGCTGAAGTTAGAAGGTGATTGGCTACCATGCACAGCTGCACCAGATTCTGAGTTCTCTAGTTTTAGTAAATCTACCCCTGTTTCTGCTTATTCTTTATATACTATTTAAAGGGATACATGGGGCTGCCATAGCTGACCTCCTCATAAAAATGCTTGTTGACTGGCTGATATAAGTTAAAGTGTTACTAATCCCAGGACCCTGCATTCACTATATCTGATCTCCCACAGTACACACAGCACGGAAATGCAATTATTTTAGTAAATATAAACTGCTAAATACCTTTTCTCATCAGCAATATATAGCAGTCTTGTGAGTTCTATCAGTGGCCAGCTGAGCACTTGTTAATCTTATAGGAGGAGTTTTCATTCTCCTACCACTATCCTATGAGGCTGCAGGACCCCTGTCCCTCTGTCTGGACAGTGCTGATTGGCACTGTGCTAATCACATCCACCCTCACAAAGAAAAAAAAACTCCCTAGCAATACCAACTAAACTGAGCATGTGCAGAGTGACTCCTAGAGCTCTGTACCATCAGCAGATGGATTGGGGACAGTAGAGGAAGGGGAGGGTCAAGGAAGGCAGGATCAAACAGCCTTTTTACACAGTGCAGAGCATCAACCCTTTAGGTTAAACAATTAGTATAACAAGCATGTTTTACTGTATATACAGACTGATTTTACTGTGGTGGGTTTAGTAACACGTGAATGCTCCCTGAGTCACTTGCAGTATCTAAAACAAGTTTGTAGATTAGGAAAGTCAGAGCAAAAGTCGGAAGTCCTTATCTGCATACTTGTTCTGAATTAGTAGCTCATGTTATGGAAGCCTAAGAGCCAGGAAACTAGAATTTCCAGAATAGGAAGTATCAGAAAAGCTTTCCTTTTAAATGCAGCCTTTGCCCAGACAGCCTTTGCTCTTTGAACATACATCTTTGCTTCATCCATCTCAAGCAATCGCTTTATAGTCTTGATGTTTCGGTATTGTAATGAGGTTGCAGTTGATGAAGGGAAGGTTGCAGTTGCAGTGCCTCTAAAGTCCGCAATTGGCCTTTTTCATTTTTCTTTGGTTCATTTGATCAATTATTATGGGACGTGGCACATAGGAGCCTGTTATTTGCCCTTACAGTTTGGCACTCTGTGTTGGGTATCTTTCTCTGTCACTTCTCTTTTGAACAGCCTTTTTGCCTTTTTTAAATTAACTCCAATACATTAGTCTTCTCACCCAGCATTTTTTCTCACCCATTATTTGTTTCTTGCTATAGGACAGGGGTCTCCAAACTTTCTAAACAAAGAGCCAATTTACTGTCCTTTAGACTTTTGTATGGCCGGACTGTGGCCAGTGGGAGTAGAAAAGGTCCTGATGTCAGTGGGAAAAAATAATGCCCTATTGTTTGTGTCAGTAGGAGGAATTGTGCACCATCATTGGTGTTATTGGGAGGAATTGTGCCCCATCATTGGTGTTATTGGGAGGAATTGTGCCCCATCATTGGTGTTATTGGGAGGAATTGTGGCCCATCATTGGCATTATTGAGAGGAATTGTGCTCCATCATTGGTGTTATTGGGAGGAATTGTGCCCCATCATTGGTGTTATTGGGAGGAATTGTGCCCCATCACTGGAGTCATTGGAAGGCATAATTCCCCTCCTCCTTCAAGAGGAGGGGAATTATGCCCGATTGTTGGTATCAGTGTATAAAATAGTGCCCCACGGGCCAGATAAAGGCAAGCAAAGGGCCGCATCTGGCCCCCGGGCCATGGTTTGGAGACCATTGCTATAGGAAAACAGATAATTGGAATCCCAGTACCTGACACTTATATAAAAACTTTCTTCCTGTACTTCCCTTTCCACTCCATTGTGAGTGAAAGAATAGATGTATCACAGAAAAGAAGATGCTTAATTTTAAACAGATTTATTTTATTTAGCCAGCACAAGTACAATGCTTAGCAGAATCACTACAGCATACTGTCATAATACTATGGCACATCAGCAATTATTTCATTGTACATAAAGAAATGTATGTGTATTCCAGAGTAATACTAAATATCCTCCAATGATCAGACTTGGGCTGACACGCATCCCCCTGCACAGCCATTGACTGGGAAAACTAGTGTACTGCTGTTTTCCCTCCCCCAGCTCTTTATGCAGCTGGGATCAGAGGGTATGTGATCACTTATATGAAAGGGAAAAAAGGTTTTTATAATGTTTTTATATGTATAAATATATATTTTGCCTTTAAAGTGGTTGTAAAGGCTCAAGGTTTTTTTTTACGTTCATGCATTCTATGCATGAAGGCAAAAAAATCTTCTGTATGCAGCATCACTCCCAGCTCCCCCCTTATACTCACCTAAGCCCCCTCTTGATTCAGCGATGTGCACTGAAGTTTCAGCTATCCCGAGACTACTTCTTCTCATTGGCTGAGACAGAAGTGAGAGTCATTGGCTCAACTGCTGTCAATTACAGCCAATGAGTCAAAGAGAAGAGAGAGGGGGCAGGGCCGAGTCGCAGCTCCATGTGTGAATGGGCACATGGAGCAGCAGGTGCCTCCATAGCAAGCTGCTGACAGTGGGGGCACCTGACAGGAGGGAGGGGCAAGGAGAGCCTGCGGGGGACCCGAGAAGAGGAGGATCCAGGCTGCTCTGTGCAAAACCACTGCACACAGCAGGTAAGCATAGACATCTTTGTTATTTTTCTTAAAGAAAAATAAGTCTTTAGAATCACTTCTCCTGGATATGCTATTGTATTCTGACAGCAGGGATTGTCAGAAAACACTGATCAGCCCTGTAGCCATCGGCTGCATGCACTGATCAAGTGAAATTTTCCAGTAGTCCCAGTCGAGAGAAGTCTATCATTTTGTCGACTTCTCTGGAGCCGGAACAGCCATAGATGGATCGAACGTCTTCTGGTTCCTGTTGAACCAGAAAATGTTCAATCCATTGATGGCCAGCTTTACACTAAAGCTTTTTATGCTTTTATTTTTTCCTTAAATCGTAAAGTGTTACTAAACTCATGACTGTAAAATCAGTCTGTAAATGCAGTAAAGCATGCATGTTATACTCACTGTGGAACCTAAGGGGTTAATCCTCCACACTGCATAAAAAGGCTGTTTGATCTTGTCTTGTCTGATCCTCCCCTTCTTCTACTGTCACCAATCCATCTGCTGATAGAACAGAGCCTTGGCTGCAAGTTACACATGCTCAGTTTGGTGTGTATTGCTAGAGAGTTTTTTTTTCTTGGGAGAGTGCATGTGATCGGCACAGGGCCAATCAGAGCTCCCTCCAGACAGAGGGTCAGGGGTTATGCAGCCTCATAGAACAATCAGGGGAGAATGAAAACTCCTCCTACAAGCTTTAGCCAGTGCTCTGCTGGACACTGATAGAAGTCACAAAACTGCTCTAACTGCTGATGAGAAAAGGTATTTAGAAGTTTAAATTTACTTAAATAATTGCATTTCCATGTTCTGTGTACTGTGGGAGACCAGATATAGTGAATGCAGGGTCTGGGGTTTAGTAACATTTTACCTGTAGGCAAACAACCAAATACACCATTAAAATGAATTTATGGATGCTGTTTCATCTGCAAAAGAATTTGTCCGTATGTCTGTCTGTCCAGTCCTAAGGTTTACATATCTGTTGCACATAACTCAGCCAATCTGTTGACCTGAATTTTCATTGCTGCAGGTTAAACAACATAGCTAGCCTATGACTGGCCAGTATAGGAGCAGCGACAGACTAATGAGGTCATCTCTCTGCTCTTTCTTCCTTTCCTGTCAGTATTTTCAGCACATGAAGATATATTCTGTAGATGTTTTTCAATCATCTCTTGTTATCTCTTGTAGAAGAGGCTCAGCAGGAAGGCAAAGGAGTGCTGATCCACTGCCAGGCTGGGGTCTCTCGATCTGCAACTGTGGTCATCGCCTACTTAATGAAGCACACTCTGATGACTGTGGGAGATGCATACAAGTTTGTGAAGGGGAAGCGCCCAATCATATCTCCTAACCTAAATTTTATGGGGCAGCTTTTGGAGTTTGAATCTGATCTGAATGCTGGAATTACCCCAAGAATTCTGGTCCCCAGGCTACGTGGTGTTGAGAGCGATGTGTGATGAACAGAAAAGAAGAAAAGAGAGACTTTTGTATGGAATGGGGGAAAGGATGGAGAGAAAAAAAAAAATGAGCCATGATTAAACAAGAAGCAAAATCTACAAAAAGCAACATATCATTGACAGCCTGCAGCCCAATTAGAAAAGCAGAGTCAGTTCCCAGTGGACGCACAGTCTCTGTGTCTGCAGAAAATCCAGCTTCACACCCCAGCAGTCTATCAGCCCGTTCACAGTAAAATCCTACAGCAGCAGTCTGAAGTCCCAGAGGAGCCTCACAATCTCACATCTCAATTCCCACAGACTTGGTATTATCGGAAGAATATGTGTGCCGACAACATGATCACATAATGTGATTCGGATGCAAATTTATATGTCACAGTTTTCTAATTGCTTTTGCAAAAAATGACACATCCTGCAGTTTTAGGTTTCAGAGATTTCAATGCTTTATAATAATAATTTTTGTTCTTTTTTTTTTTGTTCAGCAAGGAACTTGGGTGACCTGTGAAAAGCGCTGAACATCATTTGTCTAGTTGGCCACAAATGCCCCAGAGGACTGCGATATTACATATCGTGCAAGAGTGGCATTTTGGGCTTTGGCTGTAGTGGAGATTACCTGGATGCCCTCAGATTACTTTAGGTTAACTAAGGTATGTTTCAGTGTTTACTCACTGGCCATAGCCATACTTAACCTAGTTTGGATGTCTGCATTTCCACTCCAGATTACTACTGCCTACTTCTAATCTAGCCAGATCATTTAGTCATTGCCAGGCCACATCTGCCCTTGCACACAGGTAGCGGCTAACGTTCCTGCTCTGTCCTGCGGTAACATGACCTAGATATGTGCAACACATTCGAAAATTAAATGCTGATATGCATACACACTGCTGAATGGAAACTGCTGGTTTCCCTTACTTAAAGCAGAGTTCCACCTGAAAAAAATAAATAAAAGTCAGCAGCTACAAAAACTGTAGCTGCTGACTTTTAAAATACAGCCACTTACTTGTCTCTTGGTCCAGTGGTTTCCTCATCACTGCTGGTTTCACCGGCCGTCTTCTCTCCCTGACGCTGGCATCTTCAGTGTGGGCACCTGGCTGTGACAGCTTGCGGCTTCACAGCTGGGTGCCCACTGCGCATGTGCGAGATGTGCTGCGCTTTGTGAATGGACCTGTAGTTTTCTGGGACCTGTCACGTGTCCCAGAAGACTACAGGGAGGGAGGGGAGGAGGACAACTTCCATTTCCAATCGCCTAGGCGATCGCAGCAGAAGTGGGAGCGGGTACCTGTCAAATTCGGGCACCCGCTTTCCCCCCCCCCCATTCCCCAAAGGTGCCAATCCTTAATGGGGATTGGTCTTCTGAGACCTGTCACCTGTTCCAGAAGACTACAGGGAGGGGGGAGGACAACTTCCGCTTCCGATCGCCTAGGCGACCACAGCGGAAGTGGGAGCGGGTAGCTGTCAAATTCGGGCATCCGCTCCCCCCCCCCCATTCCCCAAAGGTACCAATCCTTAATGGGGAGCAGGGGACAAAGGCTTAAAGTGGAACTTCCCCTTTTGGGTGGAGCTCCACTTTAAGAAGCCAGCACCTGCACCCGAAGCTGATTGAAGAATTGGTTCGGGTGATAATTCACCTTCATGTCCAGCACAGGCAAAATTATGCACTGGAGACATATATGTATATTTTTATACATGTCCAGCAATGAAAACCTGAAAGCTTGTGTGTCTTGTCAACCAGCAATGGGGTAGATTTACTAGAATTGGAGAGTGCAAAATCTGGTGCAGTTGCACATGGTAGCCAATCAGCTTCTAACTTCAGCTTGTTCCAGTAAAGCGGAACTTCACCCAAAAGGGGAAGTTCTGCTTGTTTGTATCCTCCCCCCTCCACTGCCACCTTTGGCACTTTTTGGCACTTTTTGGGGGGTTTTGACATGTACCCACTTCTGAGTCAGATCACTGTAATGATCTGAGCCAGAAGTTCTACCGCCCTATTTTTCCCATCGCAGCCTGCTGGGACACATCACAGGTCCTAAAAGACTGTGGGACAATTCAAAAAGTGACTGCCGAGAAACTTCACTGTCTGTTTCCCTTACTAAACCCCTGGTTCACATCTGTGTGGGTGGTGCTGCTGCGGTACCCGTACAAATACCTGCAGCCGCACCACCCACATAGAGGAGTGCAGGATCCACAGGTGGGTACCATTAATTCTGATGGCTCGCCACCCGCACTGGAAATCACAACCATACTGGGAACCTCAGTTCCCGTGCGGACTATGATTTCCCTGGTAGTGCAGGGACTTCTTCCCTGCATGTCCCGGGGCACAGGAGTCCATTCAAATGAATGGGCTCTCTTGCCAGCGCAAATCGCAGCCCACACGACTGCACAAATGTTATCCAGGGCATATGGTGCTGGCACCTGCACCTGAAGCTAATTGAAGAAGGACAGGTAAGAGTCCTTATATTAAAAGTCAGCAGCTACAGTGTTCGTTTGTAGCTGCTGACTTTTATTTTTTTTTTGGGGGTCGGAGCCTGGAGCACCGCTTTAAGCTTTGGCAAAAAAAAACCTGGAAGCTGATTGGTTGCTATGCAGAGCTGCACCAGATTTTGCACTTTTGCTATTTTAGTACATCAACCTCATTATTCCAGAATGCACTAACTGCCCATGTGAGCAGTAAATGCTTATGATGGCAGTCTAAATGGGCAGTATCAACTGAATGGACGACTGTGCTGATTTAGGGCTGATTTGTTCTGAAAGCTGATCTCAGATAGATTAAAAAGCCATAGGTATCATTTATAAAAACTGGAGAGTGCAAAATCAGCTTTCAGGTTTTATTACCAAAGCTTCATTGAACAAGCTGAAGTTAGAAGCTGATTTGCTACCAGTAACAGCTGCACCAGATTTTGAGTGCACCAGTTTTAGTAAATCTTTCCCACGGATATTATTTACTAAAACTTGGAGAGTGCAAAATCTGGTGCAGCTCTGCATAGTAACCAATCAGCTTCCAGGTTTTATTGCCAACGCTTAATTGCAAAAGGTGAATTTAGAAGCTGATTAGCTTACCATCCACAGATGCATTGGATGCTGAGTGCATCAGTTTTAATAAATCTTCCCCATAGGTTTTATCTACTAAAACTGGTGAGTGCAAAATCTGGTGCAGCTCAGCATAGAAACCAATCAGCTTCCAGTTTTTATTGCCGAAGCCTAATCGAACAAGCTGAAGCTAGAAGCTGATTGGCTACCATGGACAGCTACACCAGATTCTGAGTGCTCCTGTTTTTTCTAGTAAACCCTCCCCATGCGTTGTAGCTGTATATTCTTTAAAGAGGTAACAAACCCAAAACCAAAAATGTAATATATTGTCGTTTATCAAACATTAGATGTGGTGGCTGCATTTGTTTTCTTTTAGGCTTTTTTCTTTCTGTTTTCAGCGGGTGATCTGGCCAGCAACACACTGCCTGTATGAGGCTCCGTTACCAACAATGCATTTTTTGGTGCTTTTTTACAGACACGCAGTACAATCCATTTATCATGGTTTCATATGGAATATGTTCACAGCTATGCTTTTTTGAGCTGCTACATTTTTGGAACGGGTCACAGAGTTTTTTAAAAGCAAAAAGCAGCATTTTTGCTACAAAAAAGTTAAATGGAGAAGCTGCTGAAATGCATGGTAGTGCGTTTTTGCTGCATTTTGCATTTTTATTCTACCCAGCAACAAAAACAATTCCACTTTATAAAAAAAAAAAATAGCTGAACAAAACTCAAAACGTGGTAAAAACACATCAAAAACATGGAAAAAAAAGGTGTGAAGAAAAATGCAAAACAAACTGCAAAAAGCACTGGAGAAAGCATCAAACGCAAAATGCATAAATGTGAACCAAGCCTTAGAGTGCCTACACTCTATGATGAAGGAACAAATGGGCACCTTTGGACAGCAATATTGTTAATCTGGGGGAGGGGAGTGTTAGATGGACTAGCAGATTTAGATACACTAAACAAATTGAAGCCAAACTCCAACTAACACTTTTTAAGCAGTTGCAGCAATGGTTTTGTTCCTTTTGGGATAAAGGATTTGCATAAAAGAATAAAAGCTGACCATTATAAGCACCCCTGTCAGAGTTAAATGTGGCTGATGCATCTGCAGGGCAGTTTGTTCTGTAGAAAAACAACAGACTTACTGGCTGGATCACCAGGTGAAAGTAAAAGAAAGAAAATCCAAAAAATAAAACAAACGCAGCCATCACAGCTATGAACTGGTAAGCTGCAATATAATAAATATTCACTTTTGGGTTTACTACCTCTTTAAGTACATAATTAAATGTATTTTACATATCACTAGTATAAGTACCCGAATCTGCCTTGATATCAGCCTCTGTCTTCCCCTGCACAGCAAACTAGGAGAGGGAGGAGTAGAACTTAGAGCCAATAAAGTACTATGCATGCACATGTGTTGAGAGGGAACATGGTACAAATAAAGAGAGAGCAGATTTAATGACTTACCTGCACCTACTTTTTAAATAGGTTGTAAAAAGGAAAGTGACACCACTGTGAAATTGGTGTCAGCCTCCTGACTTTGCTATTTGTTAGCGGTGTATGAATTACAAACATGCCTAGACAGAATGAAGAAATTCGCTTTACATATTTGCATTTTTAACTGTGTATTTAGCGGTTTGTTTGGAGTCCAGCTTTAAAGGGGATCGGTGGAGACTTTGCATACCGTTTGACTAAATATATATATACTAATAATATGCAAAGGCTGCATACTAATTCACATCGTTTTTTATGCCTTTTGCATTTTCTTCATCAAACTGTTACATCACATAAAACTTCATTAAACAAGTACAACAGAGGTTTACATGGAACCAGAAGAGATTACACAACATTAATCTGCAGGATGACAGAGGTAATCCCTTTTTAACCACGCTGCATGGAGCGATAAATGGGAAGAAGAACAATAAAGTATACCAGGGTTTTTTACTTGCAAAAAGAAAAAAGAAAAAAAAAATGGACATCGAACAATATTTTTTTAAAACATTTTGCAACATAATAATCATGTGCAATAAGGACATGACAGACTTGTGTTTATCTTTCTTTTTTTTTTTTTTTTATATTCCATTGTAAAACTAATTAGAAATTTGCCAGAAACGTAGCAACCTTTGCCCATTCCTGTCCAAAACCAGGGGTGTTTTCAATGCCAACGTCTGCCCAAACACCCGTTTTGTGTGTCTTAAATCTTCCTTGCTGGAGACTGAATTACCTCGGGCGTTAAATCCCCTAATTACACTGTGAAACTGGGCATCCTCCAAAGACGGAGGAGGTAGCAATCCCTATGTTTTCCTCATTGCTCCCTAAATTTTATCTGGGGAACATATGGTCTTTATTTATTAATCTGAGCTATTTATTAAAATAAAGTCTTTTTACAAAAAGTGCTTTGTAACGTGTTTATGTCATGATAATTGCCCATATGGAAGAAAAATATATTTGAAATATATTTTAAAAATATTCCTCCCAGATATATTGCCATATATTTGAAATACTACAATTTTGGGCATATTCAATATATTTCAAAATATATTTCAATAAATATATATATATATATATATATATATATATATACTGCATGTTGAAATGCGTTTTTATTACAAAATGTATGAAAAATATTTTTAAAAATACATTTCAAATATACTGTATGTCTTTAAAAATACAATTCTACATTTTTGGAATGCATTTACAAATATATGTAAAAATATATGTTAAAATGACTTTTTTAGATGTAAAAAAAAATCTGAAGAATATATTTAAAAAATATATATATTTTTAAAAATATATATTTTTAAAATATTTTTTAAAAACTAATGGCACAGTTTTATACCTGTTGAGAATTTACAGCCCTGCAGTATAATGTTTAGAGCGGTGTCCTTCTGTATGCCAGGTCAGTAACCTATGTATGATAGTATCTTGGGAACATTGTCTGCATGGCAATAGAGTTATGACAGGGCTCTGCATGTGAAGGAAAGTAGGAAGGTTGATTGTTAAACATAGGAAATTGAATGAAAAGTACTTTTAGTAAATTATTATAAAAAGCAGATTGTCAGTAAAAGCTCATTCATACTTGCAGCTGGGGAGGGAGGGTGGGGCGTAAAAATAGGCACTTCAATATAACTGAAGAACTGGAGAAAGTGCAGAGAAGGGCAACCAAACTGATAAGAGGCATGGAGGAGCTCAGCTATGAGGAAAGATTAGAGGAACTGAATTTATTCTCTCTTGAGAAGAGGAGATTAAGGGGGGATATGATTTCCATGTATAAATACATCAGTGGTTCATATAGTGAACTCAGGGTAGAGCTATTCACCGTGAGGTCATCACAGAGGACAAGGGGGCACTCTTTACGTCTGGAGGAAAAGAAAATTAATTTCCAACGCGAAAAGGTTTCTTCACAGTAAGAGCCGTTTATGTCCGTTCCAGGTCTTTTTGCGGAAGAAAAATAGGGTTTTCTTCCGTTCAAAAAAACGGATGTTAAAGGATGTGGACATTAACGGATGTAAAAAGATGTTCATCCGTTTACTCCCGCAAGTCCATAGAAATACATGGGAGTCCGTTTTTCATCCGTAAATGGACAGATGAAAAACAGACATACGGAACAACCTTGTGAAAGGGGCCTTAATATGTAACTATGTAACTATAACCCCCCGGTTCACATCTATGCGGGCTGCGTTTTGCACAGGCACGAGAGCACATTCATTTGAATGGACTCCCGTGCCCGTGACACGCAGGGAAAGAAGCCCCTGCACTTCTTTGGAAAACGCAGCCCGCACGGGAACCTCAGTTCTCAGTACGGTTGCATTTTCCAGTGCGGGCGGCGTGCCATTAGAACTAATGGCACTCGCCAGCGGGTTTGCATTTCTCTGTGTGGGTGGTGCGGCTGCACAGATTTTCGTGCGGATCCACAGCAGCATCACCCAGACAGATGTGAACCTAGGGTAACAGTTTATTCTGATGAATGTGGCAGGTAATACATGTAATAATAGTATTCACAATATAAATTTCATTTTTGATGAATTTATATTTTTTGTATCTGTTTACACATAGAACGTGCTGTCCAGCAAAGGCGTATGCTTAACAAGGAGATTCAGTGACACTTTAGGGAGTCAGAAGGGGACACACTAATAGAAATATAGAAATCGTGTGGAAATGGTCCTTCAAAAAACAGTAGTCCATGGTACAATTCATGAATCAAAGTCTGAATACAAGTCCATAAGAGCTGTAGACCAGATAGCTGCCAGCTGTTAGAGATGAAGCTCCTCTGTGGAAAGGTATATAAATGGAGACACAGCAGCGATTATCTGAGTGTAGTATTAAAATGAACAGTTTAATAAATGTAGTGAAAACAACTCAAGAAATATGTAAAGGGTCACATGTCACATAATGTAGGCTCCTCCAAGCTCAACCTGCTCTGGGTCTCGTGTATGGCACTGTGGCCATCGTTACCCGTGGACCACTCAGTGACCGGTCCCCACCTTTCCACTTCTGATGATGTCTTCGGATCCCTCAGCGTCCTTGGAGCCCTGGACATCACCAGTGTGGCCGAGTGGACCGCAGGTAACAATATCCACAGTGCCATACACGAGACCCGGAGCAGATTGAGCTTGGAGGAGCCTACATTATGTGACATGCGAGCCTTTACATATTTCTTGTGAGTTGTTTTCACCATATTTATTAAACCGTTCATTTTAATACTACACTCAGATAAGCGTTGCCATGTCTCCATTTATATATTTTTAGGTGTACAAGAAGAAAACACATGAATTATGGAAGAAACTCTATTACATAATATAAATTGATTGATTTTACATTTATGGACTTAGTATGGACGCTTTATTCATTCTATTATGTCACTTTTCATTTTTTTGTAGCCATTATATAGCAGCTCTACATCACTTATTTATTTTTTATTTGCTCTATTATTGTGGGAACACAATTTGATGTTAGCAGCAGCCACATTTATTACAATTTTTATTTTATTTTCTGCTTGCGTGTTTTTCTTCTTTTTTTTTTTTTCTCTCTCATTATTGAGGTAGCACAAGGGTTTCACTCCTATATTCAACTAGGTGTATGCCTGACTGCGTGAACTATTGCAGCAACAGTTTTTTTTTAAGCTTTAAACCAAGGGAAAAGTACTTGATTAGAAACTTGTGGTGCATTATTGTGCAGTAAAATGCATGGTTTTACCACCCATTTCTGCCATCTCTTTTAAAGAGGAAAAGCAGGACACCACAATTCAAATGACGTGCTGCTGGACATTACAAACAGGATAAAAATCCAAGGTTTCATGCATCAGGGTGCACTGCAAGCCCATTCAACATGAAAAGGCTGCCTTAACTCAGTGCAATGTACTGCAGGGTAGTATGAAGGGTCTCTAAAAGGTGAACATTGTTAACACCCATGCCAAAGGAACAATTTGGCCCAAGTCATGTCGTTGTTTTTGTGAACTGCTTGGCTGGCATGCACGTGTGATAAAAATACAAATAAAGGCAAATGAGAACAGCAAATGTACAACTATACAGTACAATATATTTTATCAATAACTAATAACTGTCCTTTATTGGCAAGAATGTGCTGACGATCCCGTTTTGAACCCAGGCTCCAGGCTGGGCATTAGCCCATTAAATCATACTTACAGGAGTATATTGATAATAAATGAGAGCAACAAATCCACAAAACTGAAAGCGGAATTTCAGCCATTTTTGTGTTTAGTAAAAGTCAGCAGCTACAAAAACTGTAGCTGCTGACTTTTAATAAACACACACTTACCTGTCTCAGAGTGCAGCGATGTTCTCACCCGTGCAGTCCCTTCTCACCTTCTGTTCTTCACGGTGCCAGCATCTCAGCTGTGGGCACCAGGCTGTGACAGCTTGCAGCTTCACTGCCTGGTACCCACTGCGCATGCACGAGTCGTGCTGCACATCCTGATTGGTCCGGCAGTCTTCTGGGACCTGTGAAAGTTCCCAGGAGACTGTGGGAGGGAGGAGGGGGTCAAACTTCCACCTCACTTCACCACAGCGAACTGAGCTGGAAGTGGGAGAAGGTACCTGTCAAAAATAGGTATCCGCTCCCCCCCAAAAGGTGCCAAATATGGCAGTGGAGGGGGGTGAGCAGGCAAATAAGCGGAGCTTCCACTTTTGAGTGGAACTCCACTTTAATTATGCCGTCCTACTAATGGTTAGCCGACAGCTAGCTATAACAAAACTGACAGAAGCAGCCTTGTGTTTCATTCCAAACTGAATTTACTTCTGTGAATAGCAAAATTTCAATGCAATCACATAAAATGAAATTACAATATGTTTTACACCCTGTTCCAAATTATTATGCAAATTCTATTTAAGTGTCACAAAGATTAAATATTTTGTTTTTCAGTTTAACTCATGGATGGCATTGTGTGTCAGGGTTCTTTTGATCACTGAACACAATCTCGGACACCTGTGATAATTAGATTGGCAGGTGAGCCCAATTTAAGGAAAAACTACTAAAGGAGGGTGTTCCAAATTATTAAGCAGAGCACTATTTTCAAGCAATATGGGGAAGAAAAAGGATCTCTCTGCTGCTGAAAAGAGTGAAATAGTTCAACGCCTTGGACGAGGTATGAAAACATTAGATATTTCACGAAAACGTAAGCGCGATCATCGCACTATTAAGAGATTTGTGGCTGATTCAGAGCACAGACGGGTTCGTGCAGATAAAGGCACATTGAGGAAGATTCCTGCCAGATCCATGCATCAGATAAAGAGAGCAGCTGCTAAAATACCATTACATAGCAGCAAACAGATATTTGAAGCTGCTGGTGCCTCTGAAGTCCCACGGACATCAAGGTGTAGAGTCCTCCAGAGTCTTGCAACTGTGCATAAACCTTCTATTCGGCCACCACTAACCAATGCTCACAAGCAGAAATGGCTGCATTGGGCAGAAAAATACATGAAGACTAATTTTCAAACAGTCCTGTTCACTGATGAGTGCCGTGCAACCCTGGATGGTCCAGATGGATGGAGTAGTGGATGGTTGGTGGATGGCTACCCTGTTCCAACAAGGCTGCGACGTCAGTAAGGCGGTGGTGGAGTCATGTTTTGGGCCGGAATCATGGGAACAGAGCTGGTCGGCCCCTTTAGGGTCCCTGAAGGTGTAAAGATGACCTCTGCAAAGTATGTGGAGTTTGTGACTGACCACTTTCTTCCCTGGTACAGAAGGAAAAACTATGCTTTTCGTAATAAAATCATCTTCATGCATGACAATGCACCATCTCATGCTGCAAAGAATACCTCTGCATCAATGGCTGCTATGGGGATAAAAGGAGAGAAAGTCATGGTGTGGCCTCCATCCTTCCCTGACCTCAATCGTATTGAGAACCTTTGGAGCATCCTCAAGCAAAAGATCTATGAGGGTGGGAGGCAGTTTACATCCAAACAGCAGCTCTGGGAGGCTATTCTGACATCTTACAAACAAATTCAAGCAGAAACTGTCCAAAAACTCAGAAGTTCAATGGATGCAAGACTTGTGAAGCTGCTATCAAATAAGTGGTCCTATGTTAAAATGTAACGTGACCTGTTAAAATGTTTAAAAAGTTAAAATGTTGTTATAAGTTTGATTGAAATAGCTTTTGATTTCAGTAAATATGCTGCAAACACAACAAATGACAATTTTCAGTTCTTCACAACCTATATAGTGTTTTGAAACTTTCTGTGCGTAATAATTTGGAACAGTGCATTGGAAGTGTTTTATGTTTAAAAAAAATACTGTTATCATTAGGAGGTTTGTTCAATAAAATTTGAATTGTACTCTTAATAGTTGATAACATGAGAATTATGCTGACTGTTATTTACCGTATTTGCCGGCGTATAAGACGACTGGGCGTATAAGACGACCCCCTACTTTTCCTGTTAAAATATAGGGTTTGAGCTATACTCGCCGTATAAGACTACCCCTCTTCCAACGCACACCAAATAAAAATGAAAAAACATCAGATTTGATTTCAATATGGTATGGTATTTCAGTATGGTATTTTAATGATGGGGCACTATTCCTCCCACTGATACCAATGATGGGGCGCTATTCCTCCCACTGATACCAATGATGGTGCCCCATCATTAGTGTCAGTGTGTGAGGAATAGTGTCCCATCATTAGTGTCAGTGGGAGGAATAGTGCCCGATCATTGGTGTCAGTGGGAAGAATCGTGCCCCATCATTGGTGTCAGTGGGAGGAATAGTGCCCCATCATTGGTGTCAGTGGGAGGAATAGTGCCCCATCATTGATATCAGTGGGAGGAATAGTGCCTTATCATTGGTATCAGTGGGAGGAATAGTGCCCCATCATTGGTATCAGTGGGAGGAATAGTGCCCCATCATTGGTGTCAGTGGGAAGAATAGTGCCCCATCATTGGTGTCAGTGGGAGGAATAGCGCCCCATCATTGGTATCAGTGGAAGGAATAGTGCCCCATCATTGGTGTCAGTGGGGAGAATAGTGCCCCATCATTAGTATCAGTGGGGAGAAAAGTGCCCCATCATTGGTGTCAGTGGGGGAGGAATAGTGCCCCATGGTTGGTGTCAGTGGGGAGGAGGAATAGTGCCCCATCATTGGTATCAGTGGGGAGAATAGTGCCCCATCATTGGTATCAGTGGGGAGAAAAGTGCCCCATCGTTGGTGTCAGTGGGGAGGAGGAATAGTGCCCCATCGTTGGTGTCAGTGGGGGAGGAACAGTGCCCCATCGTTGGTGTCAGTGGGGGAGGAACAGTGCCCCATCATTGGTGTCAGTGTGGAGGAGGAATAGTGCCCCATCGTTAGTGTCAGTGGGGGAGAGGAGCGGCGGCTCCTTCTTTCAGTTCGGCCGCTTGATTTTCGCGGGGCCGTTCGGCTCCACCTCCTCGCCGGTGATTGGTCGCCTGTGTGCCTTTCCAGTGCTGGCGCCCAATCACCGGTGAGGAGGCGGAGTCGAGCAGGCGGCGGGACCATCGAGCTGCCGAACTGAAAGAAGGAGCAGCCGCGCTTCCTGGACCGGATCGTCGTTGGACCGGGACCGGAGCCAGGTAAGGTACAGCAGCCCCTCTGCCCACCCCTGTACTTGGTGTCCGTTGGAGGAGGAGGGGGGGTGGCGACCGTATACCGGCTCGCCGTATACCGGCGTATAAGACGACCCCCGACTTTTCAAAAGATTTTCACGGGTTGAAAAGTCGTCTTATACGCCGGCAAATACGGTACATCAATTATTGAGGTAAATGAGAAAAATATCATTTGCATAATAATTTGGAACAGATTGTAGACAACATGTCTATTACAAATGCATACAAATAACATATTTCTTGCAAACAGCTACCTACAAATCACCATGAAAACATTTAAAAGCTATCTGGCTATATGTGTGACTTTAATAAACACGATGAGATAACTTACAGGCATATGTGTATCAAAGGGAGAATGGAGGACCTCAGTGGTGTTCTTCAGGAAGTTAAATGGCTTTGCAGTGGCAGATAGGTAATCTTTATTTTAACAAACAGATACACTTCCTTTATTAATAAGGGTGCAGTTGCAGTGAATGCCCAATTGATGGCTCCCTACTCAAAACAATGATGATATACACTATACAGAACATAAATCTTAAGTAGAAGTATGGCCAAAACCTTTTTGGCCATACTTCTATTGTGGGTCACACTGCTTTCAGCTCTGAGTGGACTGAGAATTTAGAGCTGGCAGCAGGCAGCTGCCGCATCACTCTGATGCTGCAGAAGGGCGATGGGTATGTGTTTACCTGTTTGTTTTTTTTTACATTTCCGCACTTCCCTTTTAAAACAGAATTAAACTCTGTAAATCAAGATGAACTATTTTTAGTCCTTATGCCTCAAGCCGTAGTAACTAATTAGGAAAGTATATTATATTTACCTGTTTTACATATTTTTTTTTAATTTCTTTAGTTGCTTTCTAGTTTGTGGTCTAGGCTAAAATGATGTCATACATCCCAGAAGTCTTTATGGACATTTTTTTTTCTGGAGTAGGGGAGGAGGTGTTTCCTCCGCTAAACACACCTTCCTGCCTGTGTGACTGAGATAAGGGCAGATGGATTCTATGAAGTAAATACTATATAAATCATATTCCCTTACTTAAAATGGCAGTAGCTAGATATACTATGGGAGTGTTTTTCAAAGCGATTTGCCAACAAAATAAAGCATTAAGACATTGATAAATGGGCGAGTTTGCTTTGAATATGAACAATTAATTAAATAGCATTTCTTTTGGGATATACCCAGATGCCCACCTGTCCTGGCCAGCAGCTTGATAAAACTATCAACCTAAAACAGTTGTTCCAGCACTCTCTCCATCCCAGTGTTCCAGGGAGAACCAGGGACTGACAGTGTGTCAGGAGTGGGCTGTGTATCCCTGTGCCCAGTCTCCTCCTTCAGCCATCCATTGTGTACAGTCGAAAAGGGATAGCTGCATGTGCACCACCTTACAGATGGGTCCCAATGATAGCTGGCTACTACTCTTAAAGAAGTAGTAAACCGCATAAAAAATAAAAATCCCCTGCAAGGTAAAGACATAATGTACTAGCATGCATTGCATATATTATGAAGGACTTACTTTGAAATGAAACCCTCCAGTGGTGCGCTCTCAGGGCTCCCCAGGGCTTCCATATTTACCCGGTCTTCCTTTCGGGTTCACAAGCTCTAGACAGCTGACTGGCCGAGCCGTGATGATGTCACTGTGCATGTGCACGAGAGTCCTGAGCCACGGCACAGTGCTCTGAAGGAATGGCATGGGCCGAATATCAAAAAGGGCTAATGTCTCCTAAACAGTTCACATTTAGGAGATATTAATTTTAGGTAAAATTATTAAAGAAGAGTTTACTACCACTTTAAATGGGCTCCAGGTACTTTATAGCCATCTACAGGGATACTCCTTTACAGGAACGCATACACCCACCCACTAAAAGGGCTGTATGCACAGAGTGCACTCAAGGACACTTTTAGTGGTAACATCATTTATATCAGTTACAGTTTGGTTAGCCTGGTTGCAGTATAGTTCATTGCCAATATTATAGGCCAATGTGCACCTTATTTAGTTCAGTATCTTTAAACATGTTCTGTTGTCGCTAATACATTGAGTATATCTTGCCTTGCCATAATACATCTGTTTTAACTACCATTCAGTTGCTTGTGGCCTTTTTTCTGTGTACTATTATACAGTGGCAGCATACTAACGCTTAAAGCGATACTTCAAGCGGAGCTCCACCCAAAAGGGGAAGTTCCGCTTTAAGGACTGCTCCCTTGCTCCCCATTAAGCATTAGCACCTTTGGGGGGCGGGGGGGAGTGGGTACCCAAGTTTGACAGGTACCCGCTCCCATCTCCGGTCCGATCGCCTAGGCAATTGGAAGCGGAAGGTGTCCTCCCTCCCTATTGTCTTTTGGGACACGTGAGAGGTCCCAGAAGACTACAGGACCATTTATGAAGCGCAGCGCTACTCACGCATGCGCAGTGGGTACCTGGCTGTGAAGCCACAAGCTATCACAGCCGGGTGCGCACACTGAAGATGACGGTCTCCTGGAATCCAGGACGGCCGGTGAAACAGGCTGCGGGGGACACACCACTGGACCAAGGGACAGGTAAGTGGATGTTTTTTAAAAGTCAGCAGCTACAGTTTTTGTAGCTGCTGACTTTTATTTTTGAGAGGGTGAGTGGAACTCCGCTTTAAGGTTTGTTTTTTTCTTTTAAAAACAACAAACATGTCATACGTACCTGCTCAGTGTAGTGATATTGCATAGAGCAGCCCCAATAATCTTCTTCTTGGGTCTCCCACCAGCACTTCTGACTCCTCCCCCTTGAGAAGGCCCCCATAGCAAACGGCTTGCTATGGGGCACAATCTTAGGCTGGCCATAGAGTAAACAGTTTTTGTGTCCAACATTATGAAGATTTGACAAACCTACTGTACACAATCATTTTATGAACGTTATGACTGAGCACCATAGTGTAAAATGTGTTAAAGGATAACTAAATTCAAGAACAAAAATGCAATATATTGCAGCTTAGTCCTTACAAGTGATGGCTGCATTCATTTTCTCATTTCTCAAGCTAAGAACATTTTTGGCACATAAAGAAAATACTGTTGATCTTGGGATAAATGCCCTGTCCTTGTCATTTCTTTTGAGCTTCAGTGAAAAATATCTTCCTTCTTGGCTACCTTCTGAAAACACCAATCGCTCTGTCTGTCATGTAAAGAAATGAAGACATATATAATCCATATCAGGAGAGCAGAGCCTAGGGTGACAACCACAGCTCAGCTTCTTCCATAGATTAGTGGAGGAGTGACGTAACCACCCGAGGACAGGAAGTATGATGCTTGCAGGATTACCAGGTGAAAATAAAGCAAAATAAGGTTGAAAAAAAAAGAAAACAAATGCAGCCAACACACCAGGGACCAGTAAGCTGCACTATATTATGTTTTTGCTATGGGGTTTAGGTACACTTTAACCACTTGCCCTCCTGAGGATTTGGCCCCCTTAATGACCAGGCCTCTTTTTGCTACTCGGCGCTGCACTAATTCAACTGATAATTGTGCGGGCATGTAATGCTGCATCCAAATGAAATTTACGTCATTTTTTTCACACAAATAGAGCTTTCTTACAGTGGTATTTGATCACCTGTGCACTTTTTATTTTTCACGCTATAAACAAAAAAAGACCAAACATTTTGAAGAAAAACGATATTTTTTACTTTCAGCTAAAAAAAAAATATAGTAAACTCAAAGTTGGTTATAAATTTAGGCCAAAATGTATTCTGCTACATGTTTTTGGTAAAACAAAATCCCAATAAGTGTATATTGATTGCTTTGTGTGGCAGGTATAACGTCTACAAACTATGGTATAGATACTGCAATTTACACCATTTTTTTTGCTATATAGTGGTGCGCTAGTTTAATGGACAATTGCATGGTCATGCAATACGGTACATAAATGAAATTTACATCCTTTTTTTCCCACAAATTGAGCTTTCTTTCGGTGGTATTTGATCGCCTGTGCGTTTTTTATTTTTTGCGCTATAAAAAAAAAAGTCTGACAATTTTGAGGAAAAAAACAATATTTTGGACTGTTTGCTATAAAACATGTCCAGTAAAAAAAATGTAAAAAGCAAATTTAGTCATAAATTTCTGTCAAAATGCATTCTGCGACATGTCTTTGCTAAAAAAAACCCAATACGTGTAAATTAATTGGTTTACATGAAAGTTATAGCGTTTACAAATGTCGGGAAAGATACTGGGATTTTTAAATTTTTTTTATACTAATAATGGCGGCGATCAGCGACTTATGGCGGCGATCAGTGATTTATGGCGGTGATCAGCGACTTATGGCGGGACTGCGGGACTGCGGCGGACATTCTGACACTGGGGGGGAACTGACTTAGGGTCACTGACATCCCCAGTGACACCAATACAGTGATCAGTGCAAAAAAAAACACTGACACTGTACTAATGGCACTGGGGAGGAAGGGGTTAACTTTATTATGCAGTGAAAGGGTTAACTGTGTGAGGGGAGTATTTTACTAGGGGGCGGGGGTGTGTACTGCACAGGGAAACAGATAAACTCTTCTCTCCCGATCAGCCTGTCAGGAGCTGTCAGGGAACTGACAGAGAGCAGAGCTACTGCAGCCCTGCTCTCTGTCAGTGATTGCCGCTAATCTCTGGGACACAGCTGGTAACGAATGACTATGACCCGGCGACTGACATCTGCGGCCGTGATTGGCGGGACAGGTAGGGCAGTGGTGTGCCTCGCGAGCGCCCCCTACCTGTTTTGAAAACACACGTTTTAAAACGTAGTTTTGCCCAGCTGTGCCGCCCTGCCAACGTATTCTACAGTGGTTGGGCGGCATGTGGTTAAAGAGGAATTCCTGGTATGGATATTTTATACATAGTTAGAATGGTCTAGCATGAACCAATATAACTATGCATATAACCTACCTGGCCAATGCCCCTGAAGGCTGAAAATCGCTCAGACACTGCTACTCCAGTGATTTCCACTAGCTTCCAGGTCCCTTGCTGAGCAGTTGGCCTGAATGAATGCAAAGCACTCTCTGCCAGGACCAAATGGAAAAACTTAGAGGTGACGTCACACTCTCTATCTCTTCCAATTAGAGAATTCTTTGCATTCATTCAGCAAATGCAAAGTATTCTCTGATTGGTGCCTATGCCTAGCAGCTGACCTCCTGTGTTTAGAATGCATCAGCCAGCCACTCAGCACAGAACCCAGAAGCAAGTGGAGATCGCTGGAGCAACGGTGTCTACAGTCAGTGATCTCCAACTTCCAGAGGCATCGGCCTGATATTTATTATTTATTATTATTATAGGTACTTGTATAGTGCCATCAATTTATGTAGCACTTTACATATATATTGTACATTCACATCAGTCCTTAACCCTCAAGGAACATATAAGGTTTCTAACTCAAATTCATACATACATATACTAGGGCCAATTTAGATAGGAGCCAATGAACCTACCAGCATGTCTTTGGAGTGTGGGAGAAAACCAGAGTAAACCCATGCAGGCACAGGGAGAACATGCAAACTCCAGGCAGGTGGTGCTGTGGTTGAGATTCAAACCAACGACCCTAGTACTGCCAGGCGGAAATGCTAACCATTTAGCCACTGTGCTGCCCATTGGTATGGTATATACATACTGTATATATACATACTGTAGTTGTACATTGGTACAAGCTGGACCAATGTAACTAAAGAGTGAACACCAGTTGGCTGCCATATAAATTCCTCTGGTGGGAGTGACCTGTCTACTTGGGGGGGGGGGGGGTTAATCAATCAGCACCGAAGTAAATGTGGCTCAAACACATCAGGCAAGGCCCAAGGAACCAATGACAAACCATCTAGGTATTAATATCATATTAATTGAGAGGACAACGTGCTCCACAATCACCAGCTATAGATAAAAGCAAGAAGAAGTAGCCAAGTTGGGCTCAAGAGCTGTGCCTGCACCCTAGGTGGGAAGTAGTTAATTAAACGTAGGCTTTAGAGATGTATTGGTTCAATGAATGTTGTCAAACTCATCTACCTAGAAGGGGTTCAGATGGAATAACACTGATGCTCTATAATATTTAAGAATTAGGATAACGACACTTGGACAATGTAGGCCACATTTTTATATCAACTGTGTGGATTGAGCAAATCTATATTCTAGTCTCATATTCCCCTTTTATGGGTCACTATAAACTTGCAATCATTTTTCTGCATTTACATATTTTTCTTCTCCTTGTCACTAATTCTACAGTGAGTATGATCTCAGAACGCAATATTGTTTCCAGTTTTTCCGGACAGCACATTACTCTATAAATCAACTGGCTACAAAGAAAAAAATGATTGTGCAATAATTTAATAAATGGCATGAAGAAAATATGGGCAACAGCTTAAGGTTACGTCATACATAAAATGTGTCCCTGTGCTGTATTATGTAAGTAATGAAGAAACTATGTCTTAATATTTTTTGTTTTCAGGGAGATTAAATGTAATCCCTTGTACCCTTCAAACTGGAGCAGGTTCGTATAAGGACAGATACAACTATGCTACATCCTGCTGTTGCAACAGTGTTTGTAATTACCTTCAAATAAATAACTCTGTTACTAAGTATATGGTAAAAGGCTTGCTTCACAAGAATTGAAAATCATATTTTTTATTTCAAGTATTTTTTTTTTTCTTTTAAAAAAAAATGTATTGCGAAGCATTTTTTACATTACAGCCAGAATTACAAAACAGTAAAGTGAGCTGTATGCTACATGTACAATAATTACTTCCAGCATTTTTAATAAAATGTCACTAAACCCACTACAGTAAAATCAGTCTGTATATGCAGTAAAGCACGCTTGTTATACTCACTGTGGAACTTAAGGGGTTAATCCTCTGCATTCTGTAATAATGCTGTTTGATCCTGACTTCTCTGATCCTCCGCTTCTTTTGAGTGTCCCCCTCTTATCTCCTGATTAGACATATCGTGTGGAGTCACTCTGCACATGCTCAATTTGGTGTGTATTGCTAGAGAGGCTAGAGAGGCACAGGGCCAATCAGCTCTGTCCAAATAGAGGTCAGGGGTTCTGCATCCTCCTCACAAGACTGCTCTGACTGCTGATGAAAAAAAGGTATTTAGCAGTTTATATTTACTGACATAATTGCATTTCCATGTTCTGTGTACTGTGGGAGACCGGATATAGTGAATGCAGGGTCCTGGGTTTAGCAACACTTTAATGAAACTCTGTGCGGGGGGAGGACAAGGATAATCAAGTGCATATATAAGGTGGGGGGTGGGGGGGGGGCTTATCTAGCAGAGTTGGGAGCATATCTTTACAGATCCATCTCATTTACTGAAAGGTTTGTTATAACCCCTGTCCCTGCAATCCTAGATAGCTTGCTGCAACAGTTTTGCACACACTAAGAGCCAGTTCACGCTATAAAAACGCACTCTGGATACAGTCCGGATGCATTTTTGTTTACAGTTCCCACCCCATGCAGTTCCGGTGTAGTTTTGATGCAGTTTGCCATGTTCCAGTATGGCTCTGTGCAGAAAAAATGCAGCATGTTCTACTTTTTTTTCTGCACCGGAAACTGACTGGAACTGACTACACTGGTGTGAACTAGGGCCATTGGAATACATGGAAAACACTGTGCATGCATTTTTTATGCAGAAAAAAAGTGCACGGAACTGCATCTAGTGTGAACTAGCCCTAATGCACCTTTTGGGGGACAGGGATTACTTGGTTTTGACAGGTACCCGCTCCCACTTCACAGGTCCTAGGAGACTGCCGGGCCAATCAGGAGGCATGGCGCGACTCACGCATGCGCAGTACCAGGCTGTGAAGCCGCAAGCAGACAGTAGAGATGCCGGCACCTTTGAGGACAGAAGGAGAGAAGGGACGGCATGGGTGAGTACATCACTGGACCCAGGGACAGGTAAGTCTGTGTTTATTAAAAGTCAGCAGCTACAGTTTTTGTAGTTGCTGACTTTTAAAAAACACAAAAAGTTGCTTTAAACTGTAACTCTAGCTAGTTCAGGTTCAAAGTTATTTTTTTTGTTGTATCTTTACAACCCAATTTCAAGTCCCTGGGAAATCTGGAAGACGTGACCAGTAAGTGGTCTCTGAAGACAAGTCTGATACAGGGGCGGACTGACCATTTGGAAACTCAGGCACTGCTCGAGAGCTCGGGGTCAGTAGGGGGCCCCATGAGATGCCCCTGGTACCTTTTTCATAGGATTTTTTGAGTTTGGGCAAGGACACAGGGGCCCCATGATCCCCTATTGCCCGGGGGCCCCATGAGCTGTCAGTCGGCCCCTGGTCTGATAACACATTATAAGACTTCACATAGACATAAGACAGTCCTTATAAGTCTTGTTGCTGATTCCTCAGAATGTTCTATAAATAGTAAGAAACTCTCTTTTAAAAGTTAGTTTAAAAATATGATACCCTGACATTTCATATTCCAGATATTTGCCTGTTGTACCTGGAACTTGTGTTAAGAAGTATCCTGTTCTCTTTGTATTGTTTCCTTTGAGTGAAGTTTCTGGTGTTCCTGCCAGTCCCACTGGTTTCCTGTTTCAAACTGAGAACGCTAGGACATAAGATAATATCTATTGTATCTCAGCGTAGTCATTTTTCTGACTTTGCTGGGAGAACAGCCTACCTGTCCTCTAGTGATCAGACTTGTGCTACCACACCCACCTGCACATCTATTCACTGGGTTGATCAGTGTCCTGCTGTTTCTCCAACCCCACCTCTCCAAGCCCCTTTTGCAGCTGAGAACAGAGATGATGTGATCCCTTGGGTTATAAAAAAAGAAGAAAAAAATGTTCTCTATAATTTTTTTTATATTTTTGCGTTGTCTTTCTTTTTTATTTTAAACTAAATGGACTGGGTAAGGGTTCACATATACTTTAATATGTTTATTAAAGTATAACTTCACCTTTTGAAAAAAATATAAATGCACTTTTTTTTCACCGTTAAAAAAATGTGCATTTATTATTTTTTTCTAAGGAGCTTGCAAAGCATTGCACATGCAATCAGAAGATGCAACCCAAGGTTTCTGTAGGCTCTCAGCATAGCTGTCTACTGCAAACTCATATGGGCAGGTAGCTACCTGGGAGCGGAAAGATCAATTAACTATACCGTAAGAGGACTCACCAGTGCCCTAGTAATTCATTGAGAACTACAAGGTCTAAGCTGCAATGGCTGACAGTACTTGTAGGCATTCATTCACAGGAAACTGTGAAGGAATCATGCGGCTGTATGGGTAGAGCCCTGCACAGCCACATTATTTTCAAATTGTGACATCTGGTGCAGGGAGTGGATCCCCTGCCCAGTGTCATAGGAAGGGGAGATCAGGGTGGTAGAGGCAGCAGATCCTGGAACATGTTACATGTTCCACCCTAAAAACTAGTGGAATATGTAGCATGTTCCCAAGGTAAACTTATCCTTTAAGCCAAAAATGTGTTTTTTTAAATTTTTTAATAGGATGGGGAAAGATTAGAATTGCTGTCAAGTTTTACTGTTTTATAGGGCTCCATTAAAGAGATTTAACTTTGAAAAAATTAGGTAACTCCCTTTAAGGCCTCGTTCACACAACCAGCCAGGGAGTGGTAAAAGTAGGTGGTTGATCCACATTTTTACCATCCCCTACAAACGGTCACGGTCAGGTGTGTATACATTGGTGTGTACACATTGCTGGAGAAATTTTAATTCTACAGCAGAGTTTGATTCCTGTCAAAGTCTCCCATGTAAGTGAACAGGGCCAAGCCACGCCACTCCATGCCACGTGAACTTTTAGCTCGTAGTTGCAGTTTATTCCCACAATGCAAAATTGCCATTCTGCCAGCAGATATTAGGAGAGGGTACTGGGACACCCCATCTTAGAAGATCACTGGGAGAAACCTTTTTTTGATCTTCAAATTGAGTATAGCCATTCTAACACTAGAAATAAATTCTAAATACTAACTACATGCTATAGATGCCCCACCATGTTGCACAGTTTCCATTGATATTTGACCATTGTTGGAGATGTGAGAGGGAGGGTGGCACTATGCTCCATGCCTGGTGGTCCTGTCCTCTTATCAGATCCTTTTGGAGATCTATCTTTCAATTATGCCACCAAATCACAGGAATTGCTTGACCGGACACCCCAGTCGTTGCTTTACTATTCAACATATTTGGTCAGAAAGGGCCTTCTCCCATTGCTCCTATCTGCTGATTGAGCTTTGATTCCTAAGCATTGGAATGTGACCACAACTCCTAGCATAGAGGAATGGGTTGATGGACTCAACCATAACATGTGGATGGAGGAACTAACATCAAGCCTACAAAAGTGTTAGTCGAAGTTTATGGATGTCTGGTACACTTGGATCCAGGAGCGGACTGACAAATCATAGGGCCCCCAGGCAATAGGGGATCATGGGGCCCCTGTGTCCTTGCCCAAACTCAAAAAGCCTATTGAAAAGGTACCAGGGGCATCTCATGGGGCCCCCTACTGACCTCGGGCCCTCGGGCAGTGCCCGAGTTTCCAAATGGTCAGTCCGCCCCTGCTTGGATCAACTTCTACAGTGCAGCCAAACTTCAGTCCTTCCGATGAACTTTAAACAGTGATTTATAGCTAATTAAGGAAACCAGTGGACAGGCTCCAGACCAGGTACCTTCCCTCCTCTACTCTCATTATCTTCTTTCATTTTCTCTTCCCCTCTCAATGTCTACTTTTTCTTCCTTAAGCCAGCCATATGCGGATCGCAATTTAGCAAATTCAGCAGGGACCAACTGAACTTTGATCCATTTATATGCAGGGTGGTTGTGCCTGCAAACCTCCTTTCACCACCCTATGAAAAGCAATCCACCACTGAGGTGGGGTGGGACAGTAAACACTACTGCTAATATGAAACTGGATACTAACATTTATAGGTAAAGTTGATCCAGGGAATATCCGATTGCCTCTCGGGGGATCAGGAAGGAATTTTTTCCCAGCGGGAGCAATCTGGATCATGCTTTACTGGGTTATTTTGGCTTCCTCCGGATCAACTGTGGGTGTAGGATTATTCCATTTTTGTTTTTTTTATGGTTGAACTGGATGGACTTTTTTATTTTTTTCAAGTAGACTAACTATGTAATAACTATGTAATGAAAAGGGCCCTACAGACCCCTGGATAGCAGCAAAAACCTTACAAAGGTCCTAACCCTCCCCAGTCCATCCAAAACTAGAAAAAAATAATTGTTGATTTACATATACTGTACTTTAATTAGCAAAATAAATAAATAAATAAATAAAAATGCATCAATGCCAGATAATACCTAAAGTATGCTTTTGGATAAAGGTATAACATATGATTATCTTAAATAAATAAAAAGGACATTAAAAAATATATTTTGGTCAATAGGAAACAAAATTCTTGCTCTGTAGATTAGTTTTCTGGTGATGTTTGTTGACGAATGATCATTCATACCAATGGTCTCTGTCAACATCACCTGTTTCTTCATTCAGCTATCTTATCTCTCTCTAAAGAATAGTTATTTTTTTTCCGTCTCTTGTCAGTTTAGTTATTCTTGGTTTATGCCTTATATTATAAATGTAGATTATGGGTGTTGAACTAGAAAGGCAGTATATAATTCTGCATACAGAATAGGCAATTGATAACTTACAGTGACCCTATAAAGTGGCTGCACTAAATTAAAAAAGGATTTTAGATTATGATACTGGAGGTAATTAAGACCTTTTATTATTATTATTATTATTATACAGGATTTATATAGCACCAACAGTTTGCTCAGCGCTTTACAATATAACGGGAGACAATACAACAACAATACAGTTCAATACAAGAGGGAAAGGAGGCCCTGCTCCTTGGAGCTTACAATCTAGGAGGGAGGGGCTAGTGGTACAAAAGGTAGTAACTGTGGGGGATGGACTGGTTGGAAGAGTAGAAGACTCCAGTATTAGCTGAGGGCAGGATAGGCTTCCCCTGAAGAGATAGGTTTTCAGAGATCACCTAAAAGTGAGCAGAGTAGGCGATAGTCTGATAAATTGGGGTAGAGAGTTCCAGAGGATGGGGGAAGCTCTGGAGAATTCCTGGAGGCGAGCATGGGAGGAGGAGACAAGGGAGCTAGAGATTAGGAGGTCTTGCGAGGAGCAGAGAGTACAAGACCTAATATAACATGGTGTACAGAGACAGGCAGAATGCCTATCTCTGAATGATGTTAAGCAGAATGGCATGTTCGCCACCCCACTGCTACCCCCTCCCCTCCCCACTTGTCATTGGTTGTCAAGAATGCTGTCTGCTTCACATCTGACAGGCTTTTAGCAACCAGCGACACTGAAAGTGGGCAAAGACTGATGGGGGAGCTGAGGGAATAGTTTGCCATCACGTCTGCTCTCCCCTTCTGATTGATTGCAGGCAGTGGGCGGAATCTATAGCCAATAGCACGTTGTCTATTGCCTATAGAATATGCCCACTACCCGCTGTAAATTACAACTGGAGCAGAACTGATGGGAAACTAGTGTTCCCCACCCTATGGACACTCTGGTCTCAGTGCGCCTCCATATGCAGAGCTTGCCCCAAATCCATGTACCTGTTTCCAGCAGCTACATGCATCTGACACCTGTACCAACATTTGTCGTGCAGAGGCATGATGGAATTCTTAAATTGGAACTAAACCCACCTATCCTTTTCAGCCATGGAAGCAGCCATCTTAGCCTTTGTTTGATCTGCAACTGCCTTGGTATTGCACGCATGATCAGTTATGATACTAACAATTTGATGGTTTGACAGTTTGGTTGAGATCACAAGCTAATATGACAGTTAGCTTTCCTGGAGTACTGGGAATGTAACAGTTTTTTTAACCTGTAAAATCGATGGGTTTAGTTCCGCTTTAAGTTCTTAAGAATGCTTTATGAAGTCTTCTCTATATGTTTTAGGCCTAGAGGTTTGTTTTTGAGGGATCATTTATACTGACATGTAACCTAGTTCATTTACTTTCAAAACAAAGGTGTTGGTTGAAGGATGAGAACTGGATCACATTATGTAAGAGATAGGAATAAGATAACGGGGTCGATTCCCTTTTCTTGTTAGCCTTAATGATGATACTTCGGTAAAGAACAGACAAACACAATGACGTTTCTGATGTCCACAAAGGTCAGGAAAAACATAAAATGGTACACAACAGTCAAAACTGATAATGACGCCTTGAAATGCAGGCCATAGCTTCCCTGCTCAAGATTTTAGTTGTATCTAGTTATGACTATAGGTCACTGGCAGGGGCGGACTGACCCTTTGGAAACTCGGGCACTGCCCGAGGGCCCGGGGTCAGTAGGGGGCCCCATGAAATGCCCCTGGTACCTGTTTCATAGGCTTTTTTGAGTTTGGGCCAGGACACAGGGGCCCCATGATCCCCTATTGCCCGGGGGCCCCATGAGTTGTCAGTCCGCCCCTGGTCACTGGTCCACTATACTTTATTTTGTGAGTAATCTAGGACCTGATTGCAATGCAGGAGAACTTTATTGACTCATCAGAAGTTGGACCTTCAAGATACAGGTGTATTTATATTAGAATCACTTGAAACTCCTTGATTAAACATACAGTAGGTGATTTCTATATACAGTACTGTAACCAATTGCTAAAAAGTGATATTATGGAAAAGAACTGTCTGTACCAGTGATGATTAGGTGTGTCATACTCAAGGGGGTGTTTACTTATGCACTAAATTAGTTTTCACTTTGCAATTAAAGAGTCTAGTGCTGTTGATCAGTGTAAAACCGTCAACCATAGTAGTGACAGCATCATATTATAGGTAAAGAAAAAAAGAAAGAAAACTACAGATAAATCCTATAAAAAATCCAGATGCAAGAAACCTGGCCCTTGAGAGAAGCTTTGTCCTCCAATAAGACCACAATCCATTCCATAAAATAAAAACTGCATAGTAATGGCTTAAAAACAACAGTGTTATGCCTTGAAATGGCCAAGTCACAGCCCGGATCTCAATAGAGAATTTCTGGATGGGTTTGAAGAAGGCCATTCATTCATGATCAGGGGCGGACTGACAACTCATGGGGCCCCCGGGCAATAGGGGATCATGGGGCCCCTGTGTCCTTGCCCAGACTCAAAAAAGCCTATGAAAAAGGTACCAGGGGCATCTCATGGGGCCCCCTACTGACCCCGGGCCCTCGGGAAGTGCCTGAGTTTCCAAATGGTCAGTCCGCCCCTGTTCATGATCCCCATTTAACCTGACGGAGCTCAAACAGTTTTGCAGAGGAATAGAGAAGAGTTGCAGTGTCCACATATGCAAACTGGAGAGAGATGGCCATACATTATACAATTTTCTCATTCAATTTCCTTTAGATTTACCTTCAACTGTATAGTTCAAGGGCTTGTCAGATTGCATACAAATTGAAAGTGTTTATGTTGGACCTCATATTATATGGTTTTAGTAAATCTAAAAACAAAATTACAAGAAAATTGTATAATGTATGACCAGTGTAACTCCACAGATTTAAGGCTGAAATTGCTGCCAAAGGTGAATCCAAAAAATACTGATTAAAATGGGGGTGTACACTTATGCAGCTAGTTATTTGGTAATGTACAGCGCTGAGCGAACTATTGGCGCTTTATAAATACTGTATAATAATAATAATAATAATAATTTGGGGAATTTTTATTTTACTGAATTTAAAACATTGTACAGAGATCTGTTTTCACTTTGACATTAAAGAAAAGCTTCAGTCTGAGCAAAACTAAAAGTCAACAGCTACAAATACTATAGCTGTTGACTTTTAATAAAAGGACACTTACATGTCCAGGGAGCCACAAAGAATCCCAGCTGGGTTCCCACAGTAAACATGCCAGAACCGGGGACCCAAAGACTGGTAAAGAACTGAATTGGTTGAGCACAATGCTCAGCTCACTGTGCTCAACCAATTCAGTTCTTCACCAGTCTTTGGGTCCCCGGTTCTGGCATGTTTACTGTGGGAACCCAGCTGGGATTTCTTGTGGCTTCAAAGCTGGATTCCCACTGAACATGTGTGAGCTGCGCATTGTGAATGGTTCCTCAGCCTTCTGAGACCTATAACATGTTCTAGAAGGTTGTGGACAGGGGCGGACTGACCATTTGGAAACTCGGGCACTGCCCGAGGGCCCAGGGTCAGTAGAGGACCCCATGAGATGCCCCTGGTACCTTTTTCATAGGCTTTTTGAGTTTTGGCAAGGACACAGGGGCCCCATGATCCCCTATTGCCCGGGGGCCCCATGAGTTGTCAGTCCGCCCCTGGTTGTGGACATGGAGTAGGGGGGAGAAGAACTTTTGGTGGAGTTGCTGTGCAAATCCTACCGAAAGAAGGAGAGAGTACTTGTCAAAACTCGGTACCTGCTCCCCCCCCAAAAAAAGGTGCCAAAAGTAGAAGAGGAGGGGGGGAAGGGTATAAAGCAAACAACCAGACAGGATGAACTGGATTGACTTGTGTCTCCATTCAACCTCACCAACTATGTAGCAATGTAATTAAGGGCTCATTCGCACTGTCGCTCAGCCCCGTACAAAGTGACAACACCTCTTTTTACATTTCTGTTCTAGCAATGAGCTACGTGCAGACAGCCCATATCAGTGTTTAGACTTACCCGCAAAGTCAAGTGGCAAGTATTCAGGGACAGGTGCACAGGCTCTGTGTTGCAGTCCATGCACCCATCCTTGCGTAGCTGGAAAACTCGGCTATGTGGGTGAGTCTCAACAGCCAATGCATGTCTGTTCAAAAGGTAAGTAAACAGAGGGATCTTCATGCTGTACGGGGCTGAGTGCTCATGTGAATGACTCCTTAAGGCTGGCCATACACTATACAATTTTCTTACAATTTTCTGTCCAATTTCCTTTAGATTTACCTTCAACTCTGTAGTGTAAGGGCCTGCCTGATTGCATACAAGTGAAAATGTTGTTCAGGTTTGACCTCCTATTATATGGTTTGTGGTAAATCTAAAGCAAAATTCTCAAGAAAATTGTATAATGTATGGCCAGCCTAATAGTATATTTCTGTAGATCAGTGTAAAAAAAATAATAAAACAAACTTATTGTGATTCAATGGGGTTGATTTACTAAAACTGGAGAGTGCACAATCTGGTGCAGTTGTATATGGTAGCCTATCAGCTTCTAAATTCAGCTTGTTCAATTAGGCTTTGACAAAAAAACCCGGAAACTTGATTAGTTTCTATGTAGAGTTGCACCAGATTTTACACTCGCCAGTTTTAGTAAATCAGCCCCATACAATTTTGTCGTCACTGTAACCACAAAAATCAGATGATGTTCACTGAGTGCCTTTGTCAACTTAAAGTGGTTGTAAAGGCTCAAGGTTTTTTACCGTCATACATTCTATACGCCCCCCTCAATACTTACCTGAGCCCCATCATGATCCAGCAATGTGCACAAGAGCTTCAGGTCTCTGGGGACTCTGGCTCCTCATTGGCTGAGACAGCAGCGGGAATCACAGCCAGTAAGCCAATGAGGAGAGAGAGATGGAGGGGCCGAGCCGTGGCTCAGTGTGAATGGACACGCAGAGCAGCGGCTCAAGAGTCAGCCTGCTTAGGTGCTCCCATAGCAAGCTGCTTGCTCTGGAGGCACTTGACAGGAGGGAGGGGCCAGGAGCACCCGAGAAGAGGCCTGCTGCACATAGCTCATACGTATGACATATTTGTAATCTTTTTTTTTTTAATTGCCTCCAAACTCAATCAGGACACATCCAAAGTCTCGAGTGTTACCTTGGACCACTCTGCAGCCAAGTTACCAAACATTTTCTATATTTTGTGTATCAACAATTTGGGGGACTGTTTAATGTTACCAAATCCCCATATGTTTGAAGGAACAACTTCACTAGTGTGCCATATTGCACATCAAGTACCTGCATACGTGATAATGAACAGTGCATTTTGTAGAATACTAGTAAGAAAATATATTCATGTTGAAACTAAAAAAAATGATAATGATAGATAGCCCAAGAAAGAGGGTGCCCAGCACCCTTTCAAGCCCAAATTCTGTCAAAATTAAAAAAAATAAAAGTCAGCAGCTACAAAACATGTAGCTGCTGACTTTTAAAAAACAGACACTTACCTGTCCCTCGATCCTGTGGTGTGCTCACATTGGCCGAATTAGCTGGCATCTTCAGTGTGGGCACTCAGCCGTGACAGCTTGCGGCTTCACAGCCGGGTGCCCAATGCGCATGAGCGAGTAGTGCTGTGCTTTGTGAATGGTCCCGTAGTCTGCTGGAACTTGTCACGTATCTCAGAAGACTACAAGGAGAGGGAGGGAGGACAATTTCCGCTTCCAATTGCCTAGGCGATCGCAGTGGAAGTGGGTACCTGTCAAATTTGGGTACCCGCTCTCCAAAGGTGACAATCCTTAAAGCGCAGCTCCACCCAAAAGGGGAAGTTACGCTTTAAGGACTGCTCCCCCGCTCCCCATTAAGGATTGGCACCTTTGGGGGGTGCGGGTACCCATTCCCACTTCCGGCGATCAGAAACGGAAGGTGTCTTTCCTCCCTCCGTCCCTGTAGTCTTTTGGGACACGTGACAGGTCCTAGAAGACTACAGGACCATTCATGAAGCACAGCGCTACTCGTGCATGCGCAGTGGGTACCCGGCTGTGAAGCCGCGAGCTGTCACAGCCGGGTGCCCACATTAAAGTGCCGACCTCCTGGAATACAGGACGGCCGGTGAATTGGGCTGCGGAGGACACACCGCGGGACCGAGGGACAGGTAAGTGGCTGTTTTTTAAAAGTCAGCAGCTACAGTTTTTGTAGCTGCTGGCTTTTATTTTTTGACAGGGTCAGTGGAACTCCGCTGTATAAAGCCATTTATAGCTCTGCCCCAAATTACATCAACGATCTTGTCTCTAAATATCACCCAAACCGTACTCTCCGCTCCTCGCAAGACCTCCTGCTCTCTAGCTCCCTTGTCTTCTTCTCCCATGCTCGTCTCCAAGACTTCTCCAGAGCTTCCCCCATCCTCTGGAACTCTCTACCGCAATTTATCAGACTATCGCCTACTCTGCTCACTTTTAGGCGATCTCTGAAAACCTATCTCTTCAGGGAAGCCTATCCTGCCCTCAGCTAATAATGGAATCTTCTACTCTTCCAACCAGTCCATCCCCCACAGTTACTATCTTTTGTACCACTAGCCCAGGGGTGGGCAAACTTTTTGACTTGAGGGCCGCAATGGGTTCATATATTGGACCCGGGGGCTGGACCAAGAGTAGATGAATGATGTGTATGTGTCATCCATGGTAAGTATAGTAATATTCCCCCATAGTAAGCATAGTAATTAATCCCCCATATAGTAATTCATCCCCCATAGTAATTCATCCCCCATATAGTAATTCATCCCCCATAGTAATTCATCCCCCATATAGTAATTCATCCCCCATATAGTAATTCATCCCCCATAGAGTAATTCATCCCCCATATAGTAATTCATCCCCCATAGTAATTCATCCCCCATATAGTAATTCATCCCCCATAGTAAATCATCCCTCATATAGTAATTCATCCCCCATAGTAATTCATTACCCATATAGTAATTCATCCCCCATATAGTAATTCATCCCCCCTATAGTAATTCATCCCCCATAGTAATTCATCCCCCATATAGTAATTCATCCCCCCTATAGTAATTCCCCCCATAGTAATTCATGCCCCATATAGTAATTCATCCCCCATAGTAATTCATCCCCCATATAGTAATTCATCCCCCATATAGTAATTCATCCCCCCTATAGTAATTCATCCCCCATAGTAATTCATCCCCCATATAGTAATTCATCCCCCATATAGTAATTCATCCCCTATAGTAATTCATCCCCCATATAGTAATTCATCCCCCATAGTAATTCATTCCCCATATAGTAATTCATCCCCCATATAGTAATTCATCCCCCATAGTAATTCATCCCCCATAGTAATTCATCCCCCATATAGTAATTCATCCCCCATAGTAATTCATCCCCCATATAGTAATTCATCCCCCATAGTAATTAATCCCCCATATAGTAATTAATCCCCCATAGTAATTAATCCCCCATAGTAATTCATCCCCCATATAGTAATTCATCCCCCATAGTAATTCATCCCCCCTATAGTAATTCATCCCCCATAGTAATTCATCCCCCATATAGTAATTCATCCCCCATATTAATTCATCCCCCATATTAAGTCCCCAAGTCCCCCCTGTGTCAATTCACTTACCTTTGCTCCGCGCGTTCCTCTTGCCGTGTTCCCGCGCCGTTCCGGTGTAGCATGAAAATCTGTCTCCTACGAGGATCTGCCCCCCTCGACGCATCTGCGCATGTGCCAGTTTCAGGCATTAGCAGCCGATCGGCGATCTCCGGCACATGCGCAGATACGTCGAGGGGGACAGATCCTCATAGGAGACAGATTTTCATGCTACACCGGTCTTCAGGGCGGACTGTGAGAGGAGCCTAGCGGGAGCCTAGCTCCGCGGGCCGGATTAAAAGGTCCGCCGGGCCGTATACGGCCCGCGGGCCGTAGTTTGCCCATTGCTGCACTAGCCCCTCCCTCCTAGATTGTAAGCTCCAAGGAGCAGGGCCCTCCTATCCCTCTTGTATTGAACTGTATTGTTGCTGTATTGTCTCCCGTTATATTGTAAAGCGCTGAGCAAACTGTTGGCGCTATATAAATCCTGTATAATAATAATATTAAGCAGGAAGCAGGGGATGGAATTTTAAAGTGGAACTTCCCCCTTTGGGTGGAGCTCCGCTTTAACTTGGTTTGCTACCTAGTAGGTCATTGACCTTGGATAAGCAAGCAGTCAATGAGGTTTAAAAATTCTGTCTTATTTGTTGCACTTGGGTGACTTACTAGCTAGTCAAGCCAGGTTAAGGATGACAACCTTGGAGCCTGCACCTATCAGCAAATGCAGCTGCCACATTTCTGTACTCACAGGTCAGAAATATAGACTGCATGACCTCACCCTTGCCCAGACCTCTCATCACAGTTCTTCTAAAATGAAGTATGTGTCAGTATTCACTCTTTATCTAGGTAAGATTCGTGATTTGTCAATATTTGTCATTGTCTGTCAATCGATTTAAATGTGGTGATCTCACAAATTATACATATACCTGGGTGAGATCACCGGACAGAACAAAGTGTTTCCTATCAACATGAGCTTGATGGCAGATTTTGTATCTCAGACTTCAATGACTACAGGCAAAAGGAAATATTCAATAATAAATAAGCTATAAGAATAGCCTATCTGTGACAGCATTTTGCTATCGGATGTGCTGTGTGGCAGACAAACTAACGATCCACATCCAATTTCAGACTACTCTGCTTCCAACACAAATACATCTATTTATGTTCTATTTATAGTCAGGACTATGTTCGTCATTACAGATTGATGAATGTAGCACTGAGTCAAAAGAAGACCCACACCAATTCAACAGTGGCGGTCAATAACCCAGCTGGCGAACTGAGGGTGCTGCAGTTTGAAATCTTTAATAAAAACAATGGATATACGAGCGCTGGGTAACATAGAGCAAATATATAAAATCAGCCGCCAGCAGAAAAAGGAGGAAATACCTGAATCCTCTAATGGAATGTACAATAATCAATAAAATGCAGCGCTTGATATTGCAGATAAAAATGACATAAATAAATGGATAAGTAAAAGTCTTAAAGAGTGCAACGTGACAATCGTGGTTCTTTAGGTGGCTGTTAAATTATCGTGACTTCCGTGGTTCCTGAGAAGTGAGTATACAATGCACTAACCAGATAGCACAAAGTTTTGTGCGTTGGAGTAAATAAGACCTACTCCAAAGGTACTCTGGGAACCGGAACAGGTGAAGTCGTCAGGTGGGGTTGAGTCACCAGATGTCATCAGACCAGCGCAGATTTCCTCATTCCAGTATAATGTGTGATCATCACATTGGATACATCATGCAGTATAGATTTCAGCCACCGGGGGGATCATGTACTTTAGTGTAAGTCTCCTGATCGCTCAGTGCGCACAAGCTACCTTTGAAATCTTTGTACAGGCACTTTTAGCATTCACATTTAGGGCTCTATCACATGGGAGGAAAAAATGCTGTGTGTATGGTTATGTACCACTATAGTAATCAATGAGCCCATACACACAGCTGCACCTATCTGCAAAAATGTGCACTGTATAGAAAAAGTTTATTGCAGCACACTGTACAGAATTGCATGGCACAAGACTGAATGAAATATACTTTTGTACACTTCAAATAAAGTTTATACAAAAATAAAAAAGGGAGCTGTGTGTGATGCGCTGAATTGCACACCACACTTCCCCTTACCACAGTCAGGAATCGACAGCTTCTAGAGAGGTAAAGAGAGTTGTGAACCCACAACAAGCTTTGCTCTAAGAACGCAGCAAAGCTTTTTCTTTCTAGTGCTCAATTTAATTTGCTTGACAGAGAAAATCTTATAGTGTGTGCAAATTCGCCAACCATATTGCCCCTGTTGTTCTTACCTGGGTCACAACGCTTGATGAAAACTGATCTCCATCCTATTACTTGACCCTTTAAAGTCACTCATTCCACTTTAAGCATTAAGGAGAGGGAATCTGTGCTGACCTTTGTTCCAAGATTCCCATGAAGCATTGCAAGTTTCCTTTGAGTAAAGAATGGTGGCAACGTTGTGCATGCCTTTCGAAAGTGCAGCTTCTGAGACAGCGCATGTGCAATTCACACACTAGACACACAGCTTTGTCTGCCTTCCAATCATAGTCTACCAAGTATTTCTGTCACCATTGGTCTTGGAAATAATTAATTTGTCTTTGTTTTTAGCTTGGAGTTTTTTTTTTTTGGGGGGGTATGTTATTCACATTACTCTGAATAGTTTTGATGGGTATTCAATTCCCTCTTCTCATTATTATCTGCTACATGATGTACAGTGAAATTCTTAGTCTGACTGCATAACCTACTGTCATTAATTGTGTTCTTTATTTCCTGGACGTGTGATCAGTTCTCCAGTTTCTAGTGTGCATTTTGCTGCATACTCACAGAGACTGATGTCATTTTATTCTGGTCATTCTGTAAAGTTGGCATTTAACGCTTCTCTGTACATTTTGCCTGCAGCTTCTGTAATTTGTGCAGCCCTGTAAAAAATATAGACTTAATAATGAAGCAGCCCTATCACCATACAGTATAACCAACACTTAACACAGATAAAACATCTCTGAATTGCCTTTGACTACCATTTGGGACACATTTCTATAGTCTCAAATGGTGGACAGGATGATAAGAGCTGAAAGACTGACTTGCTCCTTTTAAATGAATTACAGAAGCATGTTGAGGAAACAAATAGCCTGATTTACAAAGGGATAGATTGACTAAAACTGGAGCAGTCAGAATCTGATGGTAGTTAATCAGCTTCTAACTTCAGCTTGTTCAATTAAGCTTTGACATAAAAACTGGAAGCTAATTGGTTTCTATGCAGAGATGCACCAGATTTTTCACTCTCCAGTTGTAGTAAATCAACCCCTATGTGTTCGTTAAAAAAAAAGTCTGAGTTGTTCAAACCTTCAAATCAAATTCCGAAGTGGGGAATAACTACACAGGACCCCATGGTAAAATATTGATTGGTCCCCCCACCATGATTGTGGCCCTTTAGGGACCTCTCTCTGTGGCATCCAGCCTATTTTGCACACCTGATATTAGTCTCAGTTGAGTTCCTCCATGCTTCCTTGCCGCTGGGACACAGGACCAAGATATTATAGCAGGGCATTGCACCCAAGGATTGGACAACAGTAGCTTAGTGAAACTGGAACCATTTATTGAATAGAAATACAGGTTTTACACACGTCAGAATTAGGGGCAGTCCCCACATGAACAATAAAAACAAATAGTACACACTGAGATAAACATTCCACACTGACTAGGTAATGGTTTCAAGTTAACACAAGACTAATCCCATCATGTTGGAACCTCCAGGAGGACTAGCCAACAGACAGAAACATTGAGTGACTCAATTAGCTAAATTGAAATGGGACAAAGACACAACGGTAACACATCACACCTTAATAAACAGATTGCAACAAGAGACTTCAGTGTCACATTGTTTTGAGTTAAATATATTAACATCTGCTTAGAGTCTCTGAGCCTAAGAGGGGGAGGTTGAAGCAGTCAATGCTGGTTTGAGCACAGAGACCCCAAATCTGTATCCTGGTCTTCCAGTTATCAGAGTCTGAGTGTTTTGGGGAGACATGGACTTGAATCTAAAGTAAAACTTCTCCAAAGGTCCCCCAAGGCACACATCTCCCAAAGAATAGAGCCCCCTTGGATGCCAGGGCCCATGGTCAGTAGCCAAGAGGCTAGCATGCAGTCTCCTCGAAAAGACCCTGTCCCGGTCGGGTCTGTTACATCACCTTTTACAAAAAAAATAATAAATGCACATCTTTTTACAGGTAAAAAATGTTAATGTATTATTGTTTTACTCTGCAGCCTGTAAGACATTGCACCCATGGTCAGCATTGTGGGTGCAATGCCAGGATCCTGCAGACTCTCAGGGCAGCTGTCTGCCTGTACATGCAGACATTTGCTGAATGGCAGGAAGAACCTTTGTGCACCTGGCCCCATTTATTTCCACAGGTGTTCACATGCTTTGGGCAATATATTTGCATAAGTTAAAGCAGACATCACAGCTAAGATTTTAAATTTTATGGGAAATGATTTTCCCTTACACAACAGAATTACTGTCCCCAAATATTGTATGACTATGCTTTTTAAGCTACAACCTCTTAGAGTTTGTTGTCTGTATGTTGACAGGTTCACAATTTTCTTTTGAAGGCAGTGCTGTGACATACAAGGTTCTTGGACAAGACAATGCTGAGAGTCTACAAGAAAAGAAGTGGATTGAAATTAGCAAAGTGTCTGTGCCAATTAGAAGGATATTTGCCTTGTTTGAGCTCTGTGATCAGTCTCTGAAAGTGATCACTCTGTTGTATATGGGGCAGCCTTTCTCTGAAATAGTCCACAATATGAACCTGGAGCCAAGTAGTGTTCATCACATCTTACACGTGTGGTGTACTGAGAAAAATGGCTAGCATGCCACAAATCAGGCCAGAGTAAAATGAAGGGTAAAGTAAGAACATAGGACAGACAGGTACCAACCTTATTGAAGTGGAGGTTTTTGGAGGCAGTTGGCAAAAACACTACCTTGCAGTGCATGGTATGTAACAATGGACTAAACTCTGCCAAGATGAACAATATTGTCTGTCACATCAGCAACTGGCACCCTTAATTGGCTGAATTGCCTCACCATGTGAGATGTGTGATACATCAAGCCTGGAAGAGAAGACAAGGTTTGTTTTAAAAAAACAAAAAAACAAACATGTCTTCTTCTTGGCTCCCCTGTGGGTGCTCCTAGTGCCTCCCCCTTGACCAGTGCCTCCAATAGCAAGTCACTTGCTATGTGGGCACTCGTCCATGCTCGCTTCCGAGCCCAGCTCTATGCGTCCATAAGACACATGGAGCACCGGCTCTATCCCATCCACAGCAGTGGGATCCAATGGAAACACAGGGATTTGGGGCCTTGTGGATCAACTTCTTAAATTTTAGGGTTTTTCGCCTTAGTCCTTTTTTTTTTTAATTTAAATATTTGATTGTTTTCAAATCACCATATTAAATGTACAAAAGCTAATAAAACAGACAGTATACATTACACATTTCTGTAATAACACTCCCCAGAAATAACCTTAATCTCGGTGACCTTTTACCCCTCCCCTTACCTATTCCCCCTCCCCCCCACCCTTTGATTATGCATTTTTAACTTCATTCTAGAAATCCTGAACCTTAGCTATTACTGGTATTATACTGTACTATATTTATCCCCTTCCCCTTCTTTTCCTTATTTCACATATTCTAGGTATACCTCTGGATTTTTAAACTGTACCCACTTTTCCCAACTTGTACGAAATACCTCCATTTTATCTTCCTCCATATGGTAAAGTTCCTCCATTCTATATATCTTCTCCACTCTACCCAATCCTTTATTTTAGGTGCCTGTTGTTTCTTCCAAAACTTGGGTATCAGTCCGTTCGCTACATTTAAATAATACAATAAACCAGTTTTTTTATATTTTTTAACCGAAAACTCGGTACCAAAAAGGAGGCAAGTCTCAGGGTCCTTAGGAATATTTACCTCTGTTATTTTCTGAATTATATTCACTATGCCCTCTCAGTATTCTTGAATTTTGTGACACTCCCATCATAAGTGTATCATTGTACCTCTCTCTCCACATCTCCGCCAACATGAAGGTGAATTGTCTCCACTTATTCTATGCGCTACATTCGGTGTAATATACCATCTTACTAAACACTTATAATTCATTTCCGTTTCCTTCATATTTACATTCCTGTGAATTAAACTATATATTTAACTGTTCTTGCATGGCAAGACCACTTACTGTTATCGCACATATATATTCTTATTATTATAGCCAAATTTACCACCCTAACTCCTCCCACAGTTTTTACACTACATAGACAGTAATATACCGTAACGTACGGATTGTTCCCGATTGGTGTGCCATTACTTTGTAAAACCCTTTCGCCGAATGGGTCACAAAATATCGGCATTTTTGTGGTGAAATTGGTCCCATAGGAATGAATGGCGGAATGTTCAAAACTAGAGTGGGAGCTGACAAAAGACTACTGGTGGAGGCAAGAATACTTCCCACAATTTCCCCAGAAATTGTAGCTTTTCTAGTTTCTTTTGTTTTCCCTCATCAATTATTACTTCTAAATCCCTTTCCCACTTCTCTATAAACAGTGGCCTTGTAGCCGTGAATAAACCTGTAAGAATTTTATATATTTTAGTGATCCCGTGCTTCCCATCTCCTCTTATATCTAATAAGTGCTCAAAGGGATTCCAATCCTCTCTTTTTCTTAATGGCACTGGGAGACTACCTACAAAATGTTTTAGTTGACCATACCGCCATTCATCCATTCTCGCAAATATATCCCTCCTACTTTCCAGTTCACTAAGTGGACACAACTCTTCTCCCACCATTATATATTCATTATTCCTGATGGTAGCCAAAAGAGATTCCAAAGACAGTACATATAACAATGGGGACAAAGGGCATCCCTGTCTTGTTCTATTCTGCATCCCAATGTACTTGGATAATTCCCCATTTACCATTATTGCTGCCGAGGGTTGGCTATATAAATTCCTAATCCATTCTCTCATTCTAGGTCCCATGCCTATTACTTCTAAGGTGTCTAACATATAACCCCAATTTAATCTATCAAATGCTTTTTCAGCATCAATCGCAAGTGCCAACACCGGAGTTCTTACTTTCCTACTTTTTTATATAAGGAACAAAAGATCTTAAACCGTTGTCTCTGCCCTCTCTCCCTGGAACAAACCCCACTTGATCTATATGAATCAAACTCGGCATTATGTCCTTCAATCTACTTGCCAGTACTTTTAAATATAGTTTAGTATCTATATTTAATAAGGAAATTGGTCTATAGCTTGAGCAGTGAGTATTATCTTTACCTTCCTTTTGTATGAGAACCACATGAGCTTACAGGGATTCCCTCCTAATCTCCATCTCTCCTCCCAGAGCATTCATATATATTCTCAGCTTAGGTAATAGAATCTCTTCATATTTTTTATAATATCTCACTGTATACCCATTGGGTCCTGGACTTTTCCCGGCTACTGTACTTTTTAATGCAAGATGTATTTCTTCCTGCGTTATAGCAGTTTCTAGGGATTCTAATTGTTCTTTATTTCATATCGGTAATCCTGCCTTTTTTAAATATGCCAGTCTTCTCTCTTTATCTCTGACTTCATCTTCTCCTATGGTACCATGAGCCTTAATATTATATAACTTATTGTAATATTCTTTAAACACTTTTACTATATGTTTGGTTGAATGAACCAATTCTCCTTATTAGCTCTTATATTCTCAATATAATTTCTAGATTTTGTTTTCCTCTGAGCCCTCATTAAATACTTTCCTGGTCTATCCCCCCATCTATATCTCTCACTTATCATTTTATTAAACACGCTCCTCTTCTCTTCTTCCAAAATGTTATTTAATTCTTCTCTTTTATATATTATCTTCTGCATGACCTCTTTTGTTACTCTATTTTTATGTGTCTGCTCTAATTCAGAGTTTCCTTAGGAGTGTATTTACTTTTTCTCTTCTTTCCCTCTTCTTTTTTGCTCCTATCGCTATTAAAATACCTCTAATATAGACCTTATGTGCCTCCCACACCGTAGCTACTGACACTTCCTCAGAGTCATTTTCTTCGAAGAATCGCCCTAGTCCTTGGTACTACATGGACTACACTTTATTATGGACTTTTTTTTTATATTTCTCTTTTTTTGGCACATTTTATTTTCTTTGGTGGCAGTTTTTATGTATATATTTTTTTATTTACATATTTATATACCTATATATTTATATATTGATTTAATTTTAATTATTTTTTATTTTTTAAGGGTATATATAGTTTGAGAGTGCTGTTTATGGTATTTCCATTTATTTATACATAATTCCAGCCATGGCTGGATGACTGGGTGTCAGCAAAGCAACAGTTGTAGAAGCAATGGTCCTCAGCGATTGCTATGGGTAACAGCGAGGCACAGAATGCACCCCCCACTGAACATTGCTGTAAAAAGAGTGTAACTAGGCTCAACTGATGCAGAGCAGCTGAGTATTTGTAATCCACTGGGTTGTAGGCAATTTCATTTGCTCCAGGCAATGACAAGCACAAACACGTGGAAGACGCTGACTATAGCAGGCAGGAACATTGTCATTAGAACGTAGGCCTCAGCCTCAGATAGTTGACTAGTTGCCTCAGGTTCGTCCTTATGCCACAACCCTCCCCGGTTGCTGCAGGCAACGATGAGTGGTATAGAAACAGAGCACACTTCATTGTAATTTGCAGGTATTTGCAAAATATAGACTTTTGTAAAAGCCACCAGTGGAGCAGCGAAAAGACTTATAGGCATTGAAGAGCCGCCCTGGTTGCTTCGGGCAACAGCATGTAGCCAGCATACAGTATACATAGTTTCTTATAGGAGCCACCTGTTAAGCAGCAAAAGGAAATATGTAAATTGATGAGCTGCTTCAGTTGCTCTGGGCAACGGCATCCAGGACAGTAATGGAGATGGACACCATATGGTTGTTAGCAGACACATACAGTGCATAGTCTTTGGTAAAGGCCACCTGTAAAGCAGCGTAAAGACTTTTAAATAGGCCCAGCATGGTTGCTAATAGCGACAGCAATCACAATTACAGCGGCACAGCTTTCCCGCCAATTCTCTGACACCTTTCTTCTACTGTAGTGCTCTTTTGGCTCGTTGGTTGCCGGTTGCTAGGTGCAATGGCCATACAGATTGCTATAGAAGATGCTGGAATAGCGAGCCCCCACTTGTAACACTACCCCCTTAGGAGTTGCTGAAGTTTTGGGTATCCCTATAGTCCTGCACAGCCAGGCCACAAGCATTTTCACATCCATATACATCCAGGAGTCAGTAACCAGTCCTTTGATGTTTTATTAGGGGATTTTAGAACTTGGATGGGGTAAGGGGTGTACAAGATTCCCAAAAGAACTGAAGAACTGAGGACAACTTCCTGAACTTTGTACAAATGGAGAGCTAGCCAGCATCTTCTGTAGTACCACCCCAGACCCCAGATGCTCCTCTATCTGGCTACCTGGAGGAATACCTGAGCAGAGGATCCAGTGCCTGTCAAGAAATAGGTCAGTCCCGTGTGGTGGCTAATTTGGTTTCCCACCAGTGTGCTCCTTCCCCTATTTTACCCAAGTGGTGCAGGTCTTTCTCCTGTGGTCCTTCTCCTTCCCTGAATCACAGGTGGTCCTCTCTCAGGGTTCGGTGAAGTCCCAAGTTTTCCTCCTTCCAAGGTCCTCTGCCTGTAGGTGAGACCTTCTCCATCTGGGCCCCCTCACAGGCTCATGCCTTTCAGCCTCACATCCTTCTCTCCTCTCCTGCTCCCACACTTCAACTATCCTGCAGCTGAGCAGGCTCAGTTACTCTTAAAAGGTTGTCCTAGCCCCTTGCCAACCCTCCTGTTGAGGATTGGCCAGGGTCCTCTAAGAGAACAGACAAATCACTCCTCAAATCCACTGATTCTAGACCTTTCTAGAAAAGTTCTAGAACAAGGGGAAATTCCAGGGGGCTGGACTGCAGAGCCTCTCAGCTGTGCCCCAAATTTGACCCTGCTAGCTATCACATCCAGGATGTTACTCAGCCCTCCTAGCTAGTAGCTGAACTAGAGCTCCCCCTAGCTAACTATAAGGGTGCTGTACTTCTAAATGAAATGTAGTAACTGACTGATTGCCATGCATAGTTGCCCCAGACTCTGCCTGCTCCCATCTTAGTGCTCTTTCACAGTGGCGGCAATGCTGAGCAGTAGTATAGCAGTGACTGGCAGGCATTCAGGTGGCTGTTTCCTAATGCCTATTTTTTCTTTTTATTTGTCAAACAGCAATTTTACATTGCAGGACTGGGCTGCAACTGTAAGCCAAGTGTTTGATTGGTGCCGCCTGTCAAACTCTGCAGCCCTGTCAGGCTGTAATGTTAATATTCAAGTGGACGTCCCTGGAGGAGGGGGGTAAAACTGTGGCCCAGCCATATGTTTTTACAGTCATAGTCGCCTGTGTAAAAGAGCCCTTGGTAAATTCCCCCCCCCCCCATGGTTTGATGAGATTGGTGTGGAAGAATGAGATTAGTCTGTACAGACCCCTGACCTGAACTTTATTCAACACTGTGATGTGATTCTGATTAACTAGAACATAGACTTCAAAACCTGGAAAGTGTTGTTATATATACTGTATATTTGTTAGGGATGCAACGATACCGATACCAGTATCGGTGCTGATACTGAGTATTTTTTAAAAAACTTGTACTCGTGAAAATGCTCCCGATACCTGATATTTTGCGGTGTGATTTGCGTTCGATTGCATTTTGCGATTTGCATAGATCCCATGCTGAGCAGAGAGCGGGCGTGTAGGGATGTACGCCTGATGGCGGATGCTCCATATTCTTATCTGTAGGAGAGGAGAGAAAGCCGCGGGGATTTCAAATCTCTCCTCTCCTTGCAGGGATGAAAGTCATGGCTAGATGGGATTTGATTGGTCAGCCCCATCACATGGACGGAATCAAAATCCGTCTAGACTGTACCAGGAGAGGAGAGAAAGAGGCGGGGATTTCAAATCCCCAGACCTGTGAAGCAACTTTCTCTTCTCTCCTTGCAGGGATGACAGTACAAGCTAGGCAGCTTCTGATTGGTCAGCACCATCCATGTGAAGATGCTGACCAATCAAAAGCTCTCTAGCCTGAACTGTCATCGCTGCAAGGAGAGAAGAAAAAGTTTTGACTTCTCTGATCCTCCCCTTCTTCCAGTGTCTCCCTCTTATCTCCTGATAAGACATATGTGTGGAGACACTCAGCACATGCTCAGTTTGGTGTGTATTGCTAGAGAGGTTGTTTTTCTTTCCTTGGGAGAGTGCATGTGACTTCACTGATCCTCCCCTTCTTCCAGTGCCTCCCTCTTATCTCCTGATAAGACATGTGTGGAGACACTCAGCACATGCTCAGTTTGGTGTGTATTGCTAGAGAGGTTTTCTTTTTTCCCTTGGGAGAGTGCATGTGATCAGCACAAGGCCAATCAGCACTGTCCAGGCAGAGGTGAAGGCTTCTGCATCCTCCTAAAGCAGAAAGAAAACTCCTCCCACAAGCTGTATTCAGTGCTCTTCTGATCACTGTTAGAAGTCACAAGATTGCTCTAACTGCTGATGAGACAATTGTGTAGATAGAATCACTCAGTTTATATTGAAAGTGGACTCTCCATACATGACTACAATTTCTCCTATATGAAAATGTTTCTATCGATATCTATCGGTTTCCCAGCCATACACTTAATCACCATGTGTGTGTGTTCACCATATCATATGCCCACCTAGTCAGAGGATTCTAGTGATCATAATAAAGAAATTATTTGCATCTACTATTGATGTTTTTTGATTACTCTGCATTGGATTTAAAATACCGTTCTATTTTGCAGTTTACTCTAGTCAACTGCTAACTTTTTCCAATCAGCACTGTCCAGGCAGAGGTGAAGGGTTCTGCATCCTAGAGCAGAAAGCTTTATCCAGTGCTCTGCTGAACACTGATAGAAGTCACAAGACTGCTCTAACTGCTGATGAGAAAAGGTATGTAGCAGTTTATATTTACTAAAATAACTGCATTTCCATGTTCTGTGTACTGTGGGAGACCAGATATAGTGAATTCAGGGTCCTGGGTTTAGTAACACTTTAATTAAAAACAGTTCAGTGCTACTCTATATATAAATAGGATGTAAAAACGAAACCAAACAACATAAAAATATGTGCATTAACAAACAGTGCAATTCTGTATATTTTTGTATAGTCTATTAAAAAAATGTTTCACATCAAACACAGTTGCTTTGTGTTTCTTATCTAGGTGTGTTTCTTATCTAGGTTTATCTCTTCCCAGTATACCGCATTGCACACCAGTGTTATAGTGTGAACGGGGCACATAGAAAACAAATGTTTTCCATGTGCCCTATTGGTGACCTGCTTATATTTCCTGCAAAAAAAATGTGGGTCAAGGCAGAGACTGTGAACAAGCCCTTAGATTTTGAACACCTTTAGTTTGGTGCAATAAGGAATGTATTTAGCTGATTTAGGCCCCTTGCACACAGGTGTCATAATTTACTGATGTTTACTAAGGAACTTGTGAAGCCCATGTGCAAGGGGACAAAAACGGTATAGAAAGACCTGAGTAGTGTTCAGTGTAGACAAGTAAATGTGAGTAAGTGTATAGACACATACAATTGTTCTTCATTGCCAGTATTATACTCATTTATACTCGCAGAAACTAGTAAACCTATGAGTAAATTACTGCACTCAGATGAAAAATATTCTATTTTTGTTTTACTGCTCTGTACTCAACTCTGTATTACTGATCTTTACTCGGCTGTGTGTATTATCCCATAGACAACAATGCATCTCATTTCAAATCAGTAAATAACTCGTTTTTTACTCCCATGTGCAATTGGCCTTAAACTGAAAGTTCAGTTGGGCTTTAAAATACTCCTGGTAGTCTGGACAGTAATTCTGTTATCAACATCTTTTAACAAACAAATCTGTCCAACAACAATTATTAGGCTCCATGTACACGGGACGTTTGGAAAACACTTCTGAACGATGGAAACTGACTGCTGGAAAACTTGGTTAAAAAACGTCTGTTTAGCCACGTTTGCATATCGCTTTTATGCGCATTTATGAGTGTTTGCGTTTACAAGCGTTTTTTAAAGATAACCTCAGGAGACCTTCCAAAATGCCCAGAATGCACTGAAAAACAGTAAAAAATTAACTATTTCAGACATGTTGACAGAAATAGAGAGCAGAAGCAGAGAGAGCAGTATTTATTGAGATTAGCTGTCTTTTTTTTTTTGTGGTGTTTGGATGTGTTCCAGCTCATTTCTGTGCAGAAATTATTGCAGCGGTGTCTAATATATTTTCTTTCATGCAAAACCTCAAAGTATGGTGTGCCAGGTACATTTCAGTATCGGGAAAACTCTTTGCATGCATTTTTCATGATGAAAAAAGGCTCTGGACAGCATCTGGAAATGGAAGAGTATTTCTTAGACTATAGAGATGATTGGCACCATTCCAGTCTCCAATCAGCTCTATGGTCAGCTGGCAGAAACACCGGCTGCTTGTAGAAGCCACTAGGATTGCTTTTAAATGAAAGCCGATCACCGGCTGAAAAAAACGATACCAGGATGATGCCTGCAGTTGCAGGCATCATCTTGGTATAACCACTCAAAATCCAGTGATGTACCAGTACGTCGCTGGTCCTTGTGTATATAAAATGTTCTTTTTTTTATGCAGCCTGTTGGCTGAATGAAACAAGAAAAGAAATCTCTGCCAGAAAAAGTGTGTGGTATGCCGACCATTAGAATATACCGCCCTGTATCCACCCACTTCTAATGGTGGGCACACATGGAATATGCCAAAAAATATTATAAAATATATATGCCGAAGCATAGGGGCCATCCACCCACTGGCTACCTCAGGCCCCCATGTTTCAGCATATATGCTCTTTTTTTAACTGCGGATGAAAAATCTCATCCAACAGCACTGCACACACCTACTTGTGTATATTCTGTTGCTGTCAGAATAAACAAGTTGGTGCTGCAGGTGAATGACATCTCATTTCTCAAGCAGGCTTTTTCCCCCTAAGACGGGTATTTACAAGCCATTGGGGGAAGCCTCGACGATTAGGTCACACAGTGACACATGCGCCAATTCCAAGATTGTACACATGTCTAAATAGTAACAAGCTTGAATAAAAATTGTCCACATATAAGTGGTACCCCATATGGAAAAAGGATGACAACAAGTCCCAAACTATCTTGCCACTGCTCCCAACGTAGTCTTGGCATCTGGGGGGCTCCACGTGACTATCTTTTCCCTCATAAATCCAAAACTTATATGTATAGCCTGTTGCCCTCTCACAGGTCTTATACATCTTGCCCCATATCTGGCACGTTGGCTGGGGAGAAATTGTTTGAATGCAAGGCGGCCAGAAAAATTAACGAGGGACTCATCAACGCAGATGTTTTTCTGGGGAGTATAGACATCTGCAAATTTTTGGTTACGGTGCAATTTTCCACATTTTGTCATGTTACAACCAAAAACGTAAATGTATTTTATTGGGATTTTATGTGATAGACCAAGACAAGGTGGAACATAATTGTGAAGTGGAAGGTCAATGATAAATGGTTTTCAAAATTTTTTACAAATAAATATCTGAAAAGTGTAGTGTGCATTTGTTCAGCCTCTCTGTGTCAATACTTTGTAGAACCACCTTTTTCTGCAATTACAACTTCAAGTCTTTTTGGGGATGTCTCTACCAGCTTTGCACATCTAGAAAGTGACATTGTTGCCCTTTCTTCTTTGTAAAATAGCTCAAGCTCTGTCAGATTGGATGGAGAGTGTCTGTGAACAGCAAATTTCAAGTCTTGCCACAGATTCTCAATTAGATTTCGGTCTGAACAATGACTGGGCCATTCTAACACATGAAAATGCATTGATCTCAACCATTCCATTGTAGTTCTGGCTGTATGTTTGGGGTCATTGTTCTGCAGGAAAGTGAACCTCCGCCCCAATCTATAGTCTTTTGCAGACTCTAACAGGTTCTCTTCTAAGATTGCCTAATATTTGGCTCCATCCATCTTCCTATCAACTCTGACCAGCTTCCCTGTCCCTGCTGAAGAAAAGCATACCCACAGCGTGATGCTGCCACCACCACGTTACACGGTGGGGATGGTGTGTTCTGGGTGATGTGCAGTGTCAGTTTTCTGCCACACATAGCGTTTTGATTTTGTGCCAAATAGTTCCATTTTGGTCTCATCTGACCAGAGCACCTTCTTCCACATATTTGCTGCATCCCCTACATGGCTTCTAGCAAACTGCAAACGGAATTTCTTATGGCTTTCTTTCAACAATGGCTCTCTTCCATAAAGGCCAGATTTGTGGAATGCATGACTAATAGTTGTTCTGTGGACAGATTCACCCACGTGAGCTGTGGATCTCTGCAGCTCCTCCAGAGTTACCATGGGCCTCTTGGCTGCTTCTCTGACTAATGCTCTCCTTGCCCAGTCTGTCAGTTTAGGTGGATGGCCATATCTTGGTAGGGATCAGTTGTGCCATACTCTTTCCATTTTTGGATGATGGATTGAACAGTGCTCCGTGAGATGTTCAAAGCTTGGGATATTTTTATATAACCTAACCCTGCTTTAAACGTCTCCACAACTTTATCCCTGACCTCTCTGGTGTGTCCCTTGGCCTTCATGATGCTGTTTGTTCACAGAACAGCTGTATTTATATACTGTATTTATATTGAGATTAAATTACACACAGGTGGACTCTTTACTAATAAGGTGACTTATGAAGGCAATTGGTTGCACTAGATATTAGTTAGGGGTATCAGAGTAAAGGGTGCTGAATGCAAATGCACTCCACACTTTTCAAATGTTGAAATCCATTTATCATTTTCCTTCCACTTCACAAATATGTGCCACTTGGTGTTGGTCTATCACATAAAATCCCTATCAAATACATTTACGTTTTTGGTTGTAACATGACAACTGTAGGTTCATTTAACATATTTTAGAGGGTAATATTTCTGAGCTCTGTTACAGTTATTATTTATGTCAGCTTTTTTTTTTTGCTGTGGTCTGTGGTCTATTGGAGGAATTTCCCTTCACTTCTTGACCATGAGACATAACTAGAATTGAGAGACAATCTCTCTAAAATGAGTGGAAATCTTCTCCTTAAGCGGAGCTCAACCCATCAATTTAACGGTTTCAAATGCTAACTGTCACATTTGCTTGTGCTCTCAACCAAACCATCATACCATCAAATGGCTGGTGTCATAACTGATCACATGTGCAGCACCACCATGGCAGCTGGAGATCAAATAGAGGCTGATATGGCACCTTCCTTGGCTGAAAAGGGTAGGAAGGTTTAATTCCGCTTTAAGCTGGCTATATACTAGTAGATTTTCAAACAAACATTTGTGTGAACATTGTGTGAAAATTCTCAGTACATTCAATGATTTGATGAATGTTTTTTGAAAGCACTTCAAATTTACTTGGCTTCTAACATTCATTTTAGGAGTGAATGGATTTTCCCAAAAGAAAACCACATTCACTGTTAGACATTTGTTCATTTGAGAAATAGTTTCCATCCTTCTCCTTCATATTTTCTTGTCACTATGCTAGAAAGTAAATGTCGATTTGACCCTTCTAATGAATAAAAATTGAAAACAAACTTTCTTAAAACAAAAATATTTGAATGAAATTGTACTAGGGCATGGCCACATTTAGACAACTGATACTGGAAAAGGAAAGTAGTCCCAACTGGAAGATTTCTCAACACCTCTTGTTCTGGTGACAACCATAAAACGTTGATTTACTGTCCCAAATAGAATGAACCATCACAGAAGGTACAGAGCAATAAAAACCGGACAGAACTTCTAACAAAAGCTAGAAAAAAAAACATTTTAGCTTTAGCTATACTTGAATGCTATACAGTTGCAAGAAAAAGTATGTGAACGCCTTGGGATTATGTGGAGTTTTGCATGAATTGGGCATAAAATGTGCTCTGAACGTCATCTAAGTCACAACAATAGAAGAACACAGTCTGCTGAATTAGATGTTGCCATGGTTTAATTGCACATAACATGTAAACATTCACAGTGCAGGGAGGAAAAAGTATGTGAGGCCCTAGCTTAATGACTTCTCCCAGAGCTAATTGGAGCCAGGAGTGAGCCAACCTTGACTCCAATCAGTGTGATGATATTGGATGTGTTGCTAACAGCTGTCCTGCCCTTAAAAAACACACACATGTTTTGGGTTTACTGGTTTCAAGAAGCACTGTCTGATGTGAACCCTGCCTCGCAGAAAAGAGCTCTCAGAAGACCTACGATCAAGAATTGTTGACTTGTATGAAGCTGGAAAGGGTTACAAAAGTATCTCCAAAAGCCTTGATGTTCATGTGTCCACGGTAAGACAGACTGTCTACAAATGGAGAAAGTTTAGCACTGTTGCTACTCTCCCTAGGCGTGGTCGTCCTGTAAAAATGACTGCAAGAGCACAGCGCAGAATGCTGCATGACGTAAAGAAGAATCCCAGAGTGTCAGCTAAAGACCTACAGAAATCTCTGGCACATGCTAACATTTTTGTTGACACATCTACAATAAGGAAAACATTAAAGAAGAATGGGGTACATGGGAGGACACCACGGAGGAAGCCATTGCTGTCCAAAAAGAATTTTGCAGCACGTTTGAAGTTTGCAAAAGAGCACCTGGATGTTCCACAGCACTACTGGCAAAATATACTGTGGACAGATGAAACCAAGATTGAGTTGTTTGGGAAGAACACACAACACTATGTGTGGAGAAAAAAATGCACAGCACACCAACATCAAAACCACATCCCCACTGTAAAACATGGCGGAGGGAGCATCATGGTTTGGGGCTGCTTTGCTGCCTCAGGGCCTGGATGGATTGTTGTCATTGATGGGAAAATGAATTCCAGAGTTTATCAAGACATTTTGTAGGAAAACGTACGACCATCTGTCCGCCAACTGAAGCTCCGCAGAGGATGGGTGATGCAACAGGACAATGACCCAAAGCAAACAAGTAATTCAACAAAACAATGGCTGCAACAGCACAGAATACGCCTTCTGGAGTGGCCCAGTCAGAGTCCTGACCTCAATCCGATTGAAATGCTGTGGCATGACCTTAACCACTTGACCTCCAGAGGATTTACCCCCCTTAATGACCAGGCCTCTTTTTGCTACTCGGCGCTGCACTAATTCAACTGATAATTGCGCGGTCATGCAATGCTGCACCCAAACGAAATTTACGTCCCTTTTTTCACACAAATAGAGTTTTCTTTCATTGGTATTTGATCACCTGTGCGCTTTTTATTTTTCACGCTATAAACAAAATAAGGCAAAAAATTTTGAAGAAAAACAATATTTTTTACTTTCAGCTATAAAAAATATGAAGTACACTCAAAGTTGGTTATAAATTTAGGCCAAAATGTATTCTGCTACATGTTTTTGGTAAAAAAATCCCACTAAGTGTATATTGATTGCTTTGTGTGAAAGTTATAGCGTCTACAAACTAAGGTATAGATACTGCAATTTACGCCATTTGTTTGCTATACAGCGCTGCGCTAGTTTAACGGACAATTGTGCGGTCATGCAATACGGTACATAAATTAAATTTACATCCTTTTTTTCCCACAAATTGAGCTTTCTTTCGGTGGTATTTGATCGCCTGTGCGGTTTTTATTTTTTGCGCTATAAAAAAAAAGGCTGACAATTTTGAGGAAAAAAAACAATATTTTGGACTTTTTGCTATAAAACATGTCCAGTAAAAAAAAAATTTAAAAATCAAATTTAGTCATAAATTTCTGCCAAAATGCATTCTGCGACATGTCTTTGCTAAAAAAAAAAACCCAATACGTGTAAATTAATTGGTTTACGTGAAAGTTATAGCGTTTACAAATGGCGGGAAAGATACTGGGATTTTTAGTTTTCTTTTATAATAATAATGGCGGCGATCAGCGACTTATGGCGGCGATCAGTGACTTATGGCGGCGATCAGCGACTTATGGTGGGACTGCGGGACTGCTGTGGACATTCTGACATTGGGGGGTACTGACTTGGGGTCACTGACATCCCCAGTGACACCAATACAGTGATCAGTGCAAAAAAAAAAACACTGACACTGTACTAATGGCACTGGGGAAGAAGGGGTTAACTTTATTTTTCAGGGAAGGGTTATCTGTGTGAGGGGAGTGTTTTACTAGGGGGCGGGGGTGTGTACTGCACAGGACACTGCTGATCGGGAGAGAGAAACTCTTCTGTCCCATTCAGCTTGTCCTGGAGCTGTCAGGGAAGTGACAGAAAGCACAGCTACTGCAGCTGTGCTCTCTGTCACTGGTTGCCGGGAGATAGCCGGTAAGGACCGGCTGTGACCCGGCGACTGACATCCGTGGCTGTGATCGGCGGGACAGGTAGGGCGGCTGCGCGCCTCACACGCGCCCCCTACCTGTTTACAAAACACACGTTTTAAAACATGGTTTTGCCTGCCCATGCCGCCCTGCCAACGTATTTATACATGGGCTGGGCGGCAAGTGGTTAAGAGAGCGATTCACACCAGACATCCCAAGAATATTGCTACACTGAAACAGTTTTGTGAAGAGGAGTGGTCCAAAATCACTCCAGATCTTTGTGCAGGTCTGATCTGCAACTACAGGAAACATTTGGTTGAGGTTATTGCTGCCAAAGGAGGGTCAATCAGTTATTAGGTCCAAAGGTTCACATACTTTTTCCTCCCTGCACTGTGAATGTTTACAAGTTATGTGCAATTAAACCATGGCAAAATCTAATGTTTGTGTAGTATTATGCTCAGCAGACTGTGTTCTTCTATTGTTGTGACTTAGATGACGTTCAGAGCACATTTTATGCCCAATTCATGCAAAACTCCACGTAATCCCAAGGGGTTCACATACTTTTTCTTGCAACTGTAACCTGAACCCTTTGGACCAAGTACTGTACATGGATGTATTTGCAGGCGTATAGGCATACATCATAAAATGAGCCTGTATTTGAGGCACCAGGGAGCCCCTGCTGTTGCGTAACTCTGTCCTCAGGAATTATTACAAAACATGCTGTACGCAGTTATACATCTGTACATGCAAGTATTGTTGTTTACAGCAGTATACCAGGTACGGGGTATTTTGTAATCCATTTCTATAGACAGAATATGGCAACAGCGTCACAAATACAGGGATATTTCATACTATACGCCCACACTGCTGCAAATATATCCATGCGCATGAGCCCTAAAACGCTATCCATAATTTAACATTATCCTTTTCTGCCGAGCATACACACTGAAGAAGGAAAGTCTTTTTATGTTGAACTGCCTATGTATGTACCTGTGTTTGTGCTGTGAGAACTCTCAGCACAGAGATCGAGCTGTCACCGTCAGCTCCAGATTGTGTACTAAAGATTAGGGGATGGGAGGATCGGCTCTCAATCACAAGTTCACTGTGATAGCCTGTGACTGCTATGTGAATGCTATCACAGTGATCATTTAACCTGGGTTCACATATATGTGGTGCGATATATTACATGTGATTCGCACAGGAACCGCACCAGATTCCTGTGCAAATCGATTTGTGTGCAATGTGATTGGAATCATACATTTTGTATGGCTCTAATCGCACCGCACTCACACCAACAGGTGCAAGACCCTTTTTTGGGTATTCACACCTATGTGATCCGATTCTGCACATCGCACCGCGTTTTCAGATCACTTTCGGGGTGTTGTTAACTTAACATACACACCCACAGCGGTTCACATGAACGGGGAAGCTGATGTGATACGGAATTTGCACAGAAAACGCTGCAAATTCCGCACCGCATCAGAGTGAACCAGGGATAACTGTACAGCTCACCTCTGTACTCTTTATTCTCCTAAATGGAATAAAATATACATTGTATCTTTTTCTTTTTGCTAGAGAAGAGAATGGAAACAAAAAGGTCTGTGAAGAACCTAAAATAAACCAAACTAGGTCAAGGGTCTCGGTCAGTATGTGTTAGGTAGGATTTAAAGTTTCTTTTCTTTTTTTTTAAGCATCAGTTACACTGGGTTCACACTTGTGCGGTGAAGTATATTGCATGTGATTCGTGCAGGAACTGCACCGCATTCCTGTACAAATCATATGCAAATTCTGTGTGGTGCGATTTGAGCCATACACTTTGTATGGCTCAAATCACACCGCATCCGCACCAAAGAGGTGCAGGACCCTTTTTTTGGTCCGCACTAGAATCAGATAATGGGTATTCACATCCATGCAATCAGATTCTGCACATCGCACATTTTGCGGACAGATTTCGGGGTGTTGTTAACTTAACATACATACCAGCAGCCAGTGGTGCATTAAGTTTTGTACTGCCCTAGGCAACACAAAAATTGCCCCCCCCCCTGCAGAAAGAGCCTGACATTGACAAAGAGCACCCCTGCCCTCCACCTCAGCCTTCCACTACCACTGCTCCCCACACCATCCCCCATGGCGAGAGAGAGAAAGACACTCACCTTCACAGCTCCGGACATCCCCAGGAATAAGAGTCGGGCTGTGCATACACTGTCATGAAACCCACAGCATCTCTCAGAACCCACCAGGTCCGCATGCCCCGTGTGTCCCTTCTTCCAAGGGGCAGTGCTGCCCCCCCTGAACAATGACACCCTATTAGTTAGGGGTATCAGAGTAAAGAATGCTGAATACAAATGCACTCCACACTTTTCAAATGTTGAAATCCGTTTATCATTTTCCTTCCACTTCACAATTATGTGCCACTTGGTGTTGGTCTATCACATAAAATCCCTATAAAATACATTTATGATTTTGGTTGTAACATGACAAAATGAGGAAAATTCCACGGATTATGAATATTTTTTCCAGGCACTGTAGGTTCATTTAACAAATCTTCTTTTAGAGGGTAATATTTCTGAGCTCTGTTACAGTTATTATTTATGTCAGCTTTATTTTTTTGCTATCTGTGGTCTATTGGGGGAATTTCCATTCACTTCTTGACCATGAGACATAACTAGAATTGAGAGACAATCTCTCTAAAATGAGTGGAAATCTTCTCCTTAAGCGAAGCTCAACCCATCAAATTCTGCACCGCATCAGAGTGAACCAGGGATGCCACGTGGTGCATTTAGGTTTCGTGCTGCCCTAGGCAACACAAAAATTGCCCCCCCCTGCAGAAAGAGCCTGACATTGACAAAGAGCACCCTTGCCCTCCACCCCAGCCTTCCACTACCACTGCTCCCCACACCATCCCCCATGGCGAGAGAGAGAAAGACACTCACCTTCACAGCTCCGGACATCCCCAGGAATAAGAGTCGGGCTGTGCATACACTGTCATGAAACCCACAGCATCTCTCGGAACCCACCAGGACCGCATGCCACGTGTGTCCCTTCTTCCAAGGGGCAGTGCTGCCACCCCCTGAACAATGACACCCTAGGCAAATGCCTTGTTTGCCTTGTGGTAAATACACACCTGCCTGCAGCGGTTTGCATGAACGGGGTGCGATTGTGATGTGGTGAGGAATTCACACAGAAAACGCTGTGAATTCCGCACTGTTACTGTTATCAATGTTATCACAGTCTGAATGTAGAAAAAGAAAACCTGACATGTGTTAGCCACTTTCTTCTTCCAAAATTTTAATGCTAGAAACAGGGGCAGACAGACAACTCATGGGGCCCCCAGGCAATAGGGGATCATGGGGCCCCTGTGTCCTTGCCCAAACTCAAAAAAGCCTATGAAAAAGGTACCAGGGGCATCTCATGGGGCCCCCTACTGACCCTGGGCCCTCGAGCAGTGCCCGAGTTTCCAAATGGTCAGTCCGCCCCTGGCTAGAAATGAGTTAGCAATTCTGACTTGTGTAAGGCTACGTTCACATCTATGCATTCCCCGCAAGCTGCATTTGTGTGGTCACATCAGCCCATTTATTCACTTGAATGGGCTGCTATACGCAGAGAAACGTTCCTTGCACCTTTTCAAAACCGCATGGTGCTAAAGCACCATGCGGTTTCCTGCACCCAAAAACACTGAGGGAACTCAATAAGCCTTATGTGCCACTTTTCTGGCATTAATTCCTCGTTAATATGATTGTGATGCAGTGTGGAATTCACACAGAAACCACAGCGAATTCCGCACCGCATCAGTGTGAACCCAGGTTTAGTGTCCGTGCACTTTACATAGGAAAGAAAAAGAAAAATGTGCACTAATGTTTTGGGGCCCTAGTACAGGTACAAACAACACATATTTTACATATACAACTGGATACGAACATTTATAGGTAAAGTTGATCCAGGGAATATCCGATTGCCTCTCGGGGTATCAGGAAGGATTTTTTTCCCCTGCAAGAGCAAATTGGCTCATGCTTTGCTGTTTTTTTTGCCTTCCTCTGGATCAACTGTGGGTATAGGATCATAACTTTTTTTTTAATGGTTGAAATGGATGGACTTTTGTCTTTTTTCAGCCAGACTATCTATGTAACTATGTAACTACATCTACACTCAGTCTAAGTAACTATGTACATGTATATGGTATTACTGTGATTGTCAGGAGTAGGGGAATTTATTTTGGGCTGTTCTTTGTTAGTGGGTTATGGTAATGGCAAGAAATAAATATACATCGAAATATCAAAAACTCGTTATTTTTTTTTTTACTATTTTGGATTCAATTTTCTTTTGATAATAAAAAAAGACTCATGATATATCCATAGACATTTACCACCAAATGAAAACACAATTTTCATTGAAAAAAACATAGCATAATCTACCTAGATACACTAAGTAGTTGAAAAGATATGTACAGTTCTAGGGTCCATGAACGCTGGCTTAAAAAAATGCCAGTGCTCTAAGCAGAAAAAAACGCTAATTTTGAGCATTTGTGTCCTAGTGTTTAGGAGTGTTTAGCAACGTTTAGTGTTTTTTTTTTCTGCCAGAAAACTGCTCTCAGAATGCAAACCAGAGGGATTTTTTCTGCCTCTAAACGCTGAGCTTAACCTCCATGGCGGTATCATTATTTCAAATTTTTGGTGCTGAAAGCGGTACCATTATTAGGCGTGGAAATTTGGCGTTTTATATTGTAGGCCTGTAATTTTTAGGAATAACTCACTGAAATTTGTCCGAACAAGAGTCTAGTAAACATCCCGGGTATGATAAAACTTGAAACACGAAATCATAAATTATAATTTAATAAATAATCATAAAAAATAATAATATAATATTAATACATTTAATTCAATAATATAATCAAACCAAAAACACTGAAATTTGAAATATAGCGCCAAGTTCGCACATCACTGAGCAAAGTCGCAGAATCGTTTTCAGTGTCTGATGACGAATTTCCCCACAAATAATTATCACTCAATTCTGCAAGTACTGTAGTTCTAATTTACTATCTCTGTTCTCTAGCTGGTCTAAAACCGCTTTTGACCTAAAGGGACGCTATTTGGGTGCCATGGACATTTCTCAGTTTCCAGGTAGAAAGAACAGTAAAAATTAAGGAATTGTACAGAATAAAGCACTCGGGACAAAATGTATGTGAAATGGTTTACTACAGTAATGTTTTACTATGTGATTTTAGTGATTTTTGTGAATGTCACTTTTTGTCATTTTCAAATTTCCCGCCGTACGTCCCCCGTATGTCCCGACGCTCGCAGAGGACGGAACCCAGATGACAGATGCCGGCATCCGCCGGATTACATTGCCAGGGACACTGCAGGAGGGACATCGCGGGAGCGCAGGACAAGGTAAGTGACCGAGGGATCACGGAGCAGCGCCGCATGGTAAGCCCGAGTGTAGCTCGGGGTTACCGCTTGTGGTACTGAAACTTTACCCCGAGCTACACTCGGGAATACCACCAGGGAGGCTACAATACGCCTCTAAATGACCTAAAGTGCATGGACATGTAGGGGAAGATTTAATAAAACTGGTGCACTCAGAATCAGCTGTGCATGGTAGCCAATCAGCTTCTAATTTCAGCTTTGTAAATAAAACCTGAAAGCTGATTGGTTTCTATGCAGAGTTGCACCAGATTTTGCACTCTCCATCTTTAGTAAATAACACCCATAGGATTAGTTGCTTATACAGGCAAAACGCTAAACTCCTTTAGGAGAAGCGTTTTTTTTTTTTAAGCCAGTGTGCATGGACCCTTACTAGGGTTGGTTTACACTTATGCGGGTTCAGGAAGGCATGTAGATTGCATGCGTTCCCACACCAGCATGCACCCACAGGCAAAACATGCTGCCTAGTTGAATGTTGATGTGTATAATTCCATTCTAGTGGCTAGAATATGCATTTGTTCTATACATTAGAATGAAAATACGTGAATAAGCTAGCATTTATGTGCGTATATGTGTAAATTGTAAAATGTGGTAATTTACTAAGCTTCTGTTATGAATGGACACAAAGAGTGATCAGTACTGATCACTCCTTGTGTTCTTTCTGGAAAGGAAGGGGCTGGTAAATGTGACATATTTATCTGACACTTCCCCCACTTTCCCTCTTGAAGGATCCAATTGTGTGCTTGCAGCTAGCAGTGGAAAGAAAAGGAGGGAAGCCAGCAGCAATGTTGGAGTGGGGGCACACAGGGGGGCCTGGGCAACAGAGGGAAACGAGTGGTGCACATGGAGGGTGCACCGGGGGAGGGGGGGTGCCTTCCGCCGCTTTCTCAGGATCTCCAATCCCACCGGGAGACCAGAGTGAACAGCCGGCAGGTCTGCTGGCTGGCTTACCAGCCGAACAAAACTGAGATCGACTTTGATCTGCTCTCTCTTATAGTAAAACAGAAGCGATGAGCTGACATCACTTCCGGTTTACATGGAACTAAATGGCGCCATTTAAAAAAAATAAAAACATTCAAAAACACTGATGTTGGTGTTCTGAATGCTTTAAGTGCAGAGGAGGAATTTGGGGCCCCAGATTCCTCCATAAAGAGTACCTGTCACATGTCTATTGCTGTCACAAGGGATGTTTACATTCCTTGTGACAGCAATAAAAGTGATAAAAAAAAGTTAAACTGACAGCATTAAAAAAAAAAGATTAAAGTGTTACTAAACCCAGGACCCTGCATTCACTATATCTGGTCTCCCTGGACCATGCATTCACTCTATCTGGTCTCCCAGGATCCTGCATTCACTATATTTGGTCTCCCAGGACCCTGCATTCACTATACCTGGTCTCCCCGGACCCTGCATTCACTATATCTGGTCTCCCCGGACCCTGCATTCACTATATCTGGTCTCCCCGGACCATGCATTCACTCTATCTGGTCTCCCAGGACCCTGCATTCACTTTATCTGGTCTCCCAGGACCCTGCATTCACTATATTTGGTCTCCCAGGACCCTGCATTCACTATATCTGGTCTCCCCGGACCCTGCATTCACTCTATCTGGTCTCCCCGGACCCTGCATTCACTATATCTGGTCTCCCCGGACCCTGCATTCACTCTATCTGGTCTCCCCGGACCCTGCATTCACTATATCTGGACTCCCTGGACCCTGCATTCACTATAGCTGGTCTCCCTGGACCATGCATTCACTCTATCTGGTCTCCCAGGACCCTGCATTCACTATATCTGGTCTCCCCGGACCCTGCATTCACTATATCTGGTCTCCCCGGACCCTGCATTCACTCTATCTGGTCTCCCCGGACCCTGCATTCACTCTATCTGGTCTCCCAGGACCCTGCCTTCACTATATCTGGTCTCCCCGGACCCTGCATTCACTATATCTGGTCTCCCCGAACCCTGCATTCACTATATCTGGACTCCCCAGACCCTGCATTCACTATAGCTGGTCTCCCCGGACCATGCATTCACTCTATCTGGTCTCCCAGGACCCTGCATTCACTATATCTGGTCTCCCCGGACCCTGCATTCACTATATCTGGTCTCCACAGACCCTGCATTCACTCTATCTGGTCTCCCCGGACCCTGCATTCACTATATCTGGTCTCCCAGGACCCTGCCTTCACTATATCTGGTCTCCCAGGACCCTGCATTCACTATATCTGGTCTCCCCGGACCCTGCATTCACTCTATCTGGTCTCCCCGGACCCTGCATTCACTCTATCTGGTCTCCCCGGACCCTGCATTCACTATATCTGGTCTCCCCGGACCCTGCATTCACCATATCTGGTCTCCCTGGACCCTGCATTCACTATATCTGGTCTTCCCGGACCCTGCATGCACAATATCTGGTCTCCCCGGACCCTGCATTCACAATATCTGGTCTCCCCGGACCCTGCATTCACCATATCTGGTCTCCCCGGACCCTGCATTCACTATATCTGGTCTACCACAGTACACACAACATGGAAATGCAATTATTTTAGTAAATATAAACTGCTAAATACCTTTCCTCATCAGCAGTTAGAACAGTCGTGTGACTTCTATCAGTGTTTAGCAGAGCACTGGTTAAAGCTCGTAGGAGTTTTCTTTCTGCTCTAGGAGGATGCAGAACCCCTGACCTCTGTCTGGACAGTGCTGTTTGGCCCTGTGCTGATCACATGCACTCTCCAAAAAAAAAAGAAAAAAGTTTAGCAAAACACAATAAACTGAGCATAAGCAGAAGGGCTACGGGTTCAGTCTGTCCTATCAATGTGGACATTTCAACAAGAGGAGGTGCAGAGAAGACAGGATCAAACAGCCTTTTTCCACAATGCAGCGATTTAACCCCTTACATTCCACAGTGAGTATAACAAGCATGCTTTACTGCAAATACAGACTGATTTTACTGTTGTGGATTTAGTAACACTTCCAAAGGCAAGCCTGGTGCCACTTGGCTAATAAAGGTCTAATATAGTAAACTTTCACTTTACACCTTAAATTGGTTGTAAACCTCTGAAATGAAAAGTGAACAAAGTATATTCCTCTATAACTTGTACTTGCCTCCTTCCAAAACATCTAGTGTGGTTCCTATCTGACCTCTCCTCCCTCTTCTATCTACATGAGTCACTTCTGACAGTATAACTGGACACCAAGCAATCCCTGAAGATGGCCCTCCACTCGGGTCTCAGATTACACTCAGCTTTCCTCTATGTGCTTTGCAAGTGTGTGAGGTCAGATCTCTGCTCCCTGCCTTTTGGAGCCTTTGATCTGTGTGTTTTGGAAGGCTGTAGAGGGGAGAGAGCTGTAGAAAAGCAGGTACACCTTGTGTAAGAGGATGCATTTCATCTCTGTGTATCACATGAGATTAGGCATTTCAGTGGGTATATATAAGGTATTAAAGTAAACCTTTCATCTCTAAAGCAAGGATATACATGGACTGCAAAATGAACCAGTCGACTTTCTGTCCGTGAATACTGCTGTCCGTGGGTTTATGCCGCAACCTGCGCATGCGTGCAATCCTGGAAGCAGGTAGGTGTCCAGGGACGTACGGCTTTACACATGCGCGGGTTTACGCAAGTAGTGGACTACACCCATGTGCAGCCATTCATTGCTATATGCATGGAACTAATCCACAGATTACAAAACAAAAAGACCTCCATGTGCACCAGCCTGTGAGAATTCATCCCCATTTTATTCAAATATTAGTCTGCTGTAACTTTGGATGTTACTTGGAATCAATGTATTTGATAACATGTATTTATGTAGTGTTTCTTGCAACATTGTAAAAAGCCATGAAGCAGAGTCCCTCAACGTGCACATAAGTGGTTAATTCGGGGGCCTCTTCCCCTCCCATGGGCCCCGTTGCCATAGTGACAGGCCAAGGGCACCATGATCCGGCTGCATTCGCTTCTCTGCATGAGTGACGTCAGTAAACGCGCCCAGTGGGAGGGCAGAGCGGATCTCCGTAGCTCATTGGACACCTCAGTGGTTGTACTACAATACTTTAGCAATGTGTAGTGTGATTCAGGAGCCATTAGCGCCCAGCACGGGTGGTAGGCGGGAAGCTCCGAGTACAGCCTGGGTTGGACAAGCTGCTGCGTACATGAACTCAGCATAGAACAACTCGCGGCCGCCCTGTCCCCGCCCGAGCTGCCACACGTCTCCTCCCCCTGTCCCGTGCGGCGCCCTGAGGAAAGGTGGGAGGAGACACGCCCCACAATGAGGAGCTATACCCTCCCCCCATTCACGTGCGGCGCCGAAAACCTCCACAAACCCCCTTCAAGTGACGTCACCCACCCAATCCTTCCCAGTGCGCAGGGCTCTAGCTCCGCCCGCCACAGCGTCGTTGTCCCCGCCCTCCAGTCCTGTGCGGCGCTCGGCGGTAGGTGACACCGTCCTTTCCTTAGTGCCAAGTGAAGGCCCCGCCCTCCCGTGCGGTGCTGTAGACAGCGTGTGTTAAGGGCCCGCCGCGTCTGCACCCGCGCACTTTCCTGCAGAGGGAGGGGAATGAAGCGGACGAAGGAGGACAGCAAGTCGGGAGACATGGAGCGCGCTGCGCAGAGCGAGGAAGATGCGGAGCTGACTCTAGGGACCGACACCACCTTGGGAACAGAGTCTCCATCGAGGAGCGGGAGCCTAGACCAGGATAGTCCGATGATGATAGGGAAGGAGGAGGCCGCAGGGGGTGAGTGGCGGAGCTTTTTGGGAAAGGGTGCCTCGTGGCGGTGTATAGACGTAACTACAAGGCTCGCGCTCTAGCGGCGCCCGCTGGCTGTGTCCGGTATTGCAGGCTGTGTGGTGGATCGTAAAATGCAGAATGCTTGCCACTGCGGGAGGAAGTGCGCCGCCTCCGTCACTGCCAGCGTCTCACCACATGGAGCGCTGTAGCGTGGTGGGACTACAAGTCATACGCTGACTGCAGGACATGCGTTTCCTCAGCGGAACCAAAGCCAGGCTCTGCTTCCGTTCTGTTTACTCCCGTCCGTCAAGGATCGTGTCTGTTATGGGGCCAGCACTCTGATCTGGATAGCCTGCCCATTGCATCCTATTGGCAATTTGTTTTTGTCATTCTTTGCATGCTCCTGACTTTGTCATGAATGACAGCATTATATCTGAGAAGGGCCACACTTTTATCCCAATGTAACAAACATCCAAGTATTGCCATACATCAGATGAGGCAAAAATCAACCAAGCTGTACAAAATGTATTCTTAGTAACCACTTGTCCTCCAGAGGATTTACCCCCCTTCCTGACCAGGCCATTTCTTGCGTTACGACAGCGGTTCTCAACCTGGGGGTCGAACGACGCTTCCACAGGGGTCGCCTAAGACCATCGGAAAACACATATTTCTGATGGTCTTAGGAACCGAGACACCGCTCCTCGCCGCCGCCACCGCCGTCTCCAGGTGTGGGCGGGATGACATGCCGCCCCTGTCATCTGGACACAACTCGAGATCAATCCTCGCCTGTGATTGGCCGCCAGCACTGTAGCTCAGGAGAGGCACACAGGCGGCCAATCACCGGCAAGGAGGTGGAGCTTGGAGAGGAGGAGCCGAGCGGCACCGCGAAGATCGAGCGAGTGAAGAGGAGGAGAGCGGCCGGAGAAGGAAGACATCTGACAGGTAAGTGTCGGTACCATGGGAGAGGGAGGGAGCGAGCGAGCCCAGACTGGAGCAGGGGTCTGCAAGGTAAGTATCATTGGTGTCAGTGGGAATAGTGCCCCATCATTGGTGTCACTAATACCAATGATGGGGCACTATTCCTCCCACTGACACCAACGATGGGACACTATTCCTCCCACTGACACCAACGATGGGGCACTATTCCTCCCACTGACACCAACGATGGGAGACTATTCCTCCCACTGACACCAATGATGGGGCACTATTCCTCCCACTGACACCAACGATGGGGCACTATTCCTCCCCCAAATGACACCAAGGATGGGGCACGATTCCTCCCCCCACTGACACCAAGGATGGGGCACGATTCCTCCCCCCACTGACACCAAGGATGGGGCACGATTCCTCCCCCCACTGACACCAAGGATGGGGCACGATTCCTCCCCCCACTGACACCAAGGATGGGGCACGATTCCTCCCCCCACTGACACCAAGGATGGGGCACGATTCCTCCCCCCACTGACACCAAGGATGGGGCACGATTCCTCCCCCCACTGACACCAAGGATGGGGCACGATTCCTCCCCCCACTGACACCAAGGATGGGGCACGATTCCTCCCCCCACTGACACCAAGGATGGGGCACGATTCCTCCCCCCACTGACACCAAGGATGGGGCACGATTCCTCCCCCCACTGACACCAAGGATGGGGCACGATTCCTCCCCCCACTGACACCAAGGATGGGGCACGATTCCTCCCCCCACTGACACCAAGGATGGGGCACGATTCCTCCCCCCACTGACACCAAGGATGGGGCACGATTCCTCCCCCCACTGACACCAAGGATGGGGCACGATTCCTCCCCCCACTGACACCAAGGATGGGGCACGATTCCTCCCCCCACTGACACCAAGGATGGGGCACGATTCCTCCCCCCACTGACACCAAGGATGGGGCACGATTCCTCCCCCCACTGACACCAAGGATGGGGCACGATTCCTCCCCCCACTGACACCAAGGATGGGGCACGATTCCTCCCCCCACTGACACCAAGGATGGGGCACGATTCCTCCCCCCACTGACACCAAGGATGGGGCACGATTCCTCCCCCCACTGACACCAAGGATGGGGCACGATTCCTCCCCCCACTGACACCAAGGATGGGGCACGATTCCTCCCCCCACTGACACCAAGGATGGGGCACGATTCCTCCCCCCACTGACACCAAGGATGGGGCACGATTCCTCCCCCCACTGACACCAAGGATGGGGCACGATTCCTCCCCCCACTGACACCAAGGATGGGGCACGATTCCTCCCCCCACTGACACCAAGGATGGGGCACGATTCCTCCCCCCACTGACACCAAGGATGGGGCACGATTCCTCCCCCCACTGACACCAAGGATGGGGCACGATTCCTCCCCCCACTGACACCAAGGATGGGGCACGATTCCTCCCCCCACTGACACCAAGGATGGGGCACGATTCCTCCCCCCACTGACACCAAGGATGGGGCACGATTCCTCCCCCCACTGACACCAAGGATGGGGCACGATTCCTCCCCCCACTGACACCAAGGATGGGGCACGATTCCTCCCCCCACTGACACCAAGGATGGGGCACGATTCCTCCCCCCACTGACACCAAGGATGGGGCACGATTCCTCCCCCCACTGACACCAAGGATGGGGCACGATTCCTCCCCCCACTGACACCAAGGATGGGGCACGATTCCTCCCCCCACTGACACCAAGGATGGGGCACGATTCCTCCCCCCACTGACACCAAGGATGGGGCACGATTCCTCCCCCCACTGACACCAAGGACGGGGCACGATTCCTCCCCCCACTGACACCAAGGACGGGGCACGATTCCTCCCCCCACTGACACCAATGAAGGGGGCACTATTCCTCCCACTGACACCAATGACGGGGCACTATTCCTCCTACTGCAAAATTACAGTTATGAAGTAGCAACGAAAATAATTTTATGGTTGGGGGTCACCACAACATGAGGAACTGTATTAAGGGGTCGCGGCGCTAGAAAGGTTGAGAACCACTGCGTTACGACATTGTGTTGCTTTAACTGACAATTGCGCGGTCATGCAACGCTGCACCCAAATTTGTATGTCCTTTTTTCTGACAAAAAGCTTTCGGTGGTATTTGATCGCCTGTGCGTTTTTAATTTTTTGCGCTATAAACAAAAAAATACTGAAAATGTTGAAAAAAGCAATATTTTTTACTTTTTGCTATTAAACATGTCAAGTAAAAAAATCAAATGTCATCATCAATTTAGGCCAAAATGCATTCAGCGACATGTCTATGCTAAAAAACAAAAAAACAATACGTGTAAATTAATTGGTTTACATGCAATTATAGCATTTACAAATGGCGGTATAGATACTGGAATGTATTTTTTTTTTTTTTTGTTTACTAATGATGGCATTCAGCGACTTATAGCAGGACTGTGGTAGGCATTCTTACACTGGGGGGAACTGACGTGTCACTGACATCCCCAGTGACCCCATACAGTGATCAGTGCTAATAAAAAGCACTGACACTGTAGTAATGGTACTGGGCAGGAAGGGGTTAACGTGGGGTGATCAAAGGGTTAACTGTGTGCTGTTTCGCTATGTTGGCTGTGTGTGTGCTTCACTGTAATCACACTGGTTTGTATGGCTCTGCTATGCAGTGTGCAGGAGCTGACGGGAGAGATCTGTGTTGTTTATACACATATCTCTCCCCCATTGGAGATACTCGGCAATCACCGGGTGCCAGCGAGTAATCACCGACCGGGACCCGGTGATTGACAGCCGAGGCCGCAAATGGCGGCGTGGGTAGGGCGCACGCGCCCCCTATCAGGATCTGCAAAATCACATGTGTATATATACGTGATTTTGCGCACCCGTACCGCCCTGTAGCAGTAAAACAAGCATGTCGTATTTGCTCTGTGCAATAGTTTTGCACAGAGCAGCCCTGTTTTTTTTTTTAAGGGGTGAGCTGCACCCGGAAGGTTTTTTACCTTAATGCATAGAATGCATTAAAGCAGAGCTGTACTCACCTCGGCTCCAGCGATGCACTCCCTGCTGCTAACATCTTTGGGTGGCCAGCTACTGGGTCTCGATTGCTGGCTGCTGTTATTGGCCAGGTGGGGATGACATCACTCCCGCACATGCTCAGAAGTTAAGTCAGATTTGACATTGCTGAATTTGTACATTGAGCTGTACAGGCAGAGAGGAAGATCCCCGACTCTCATTCACATCTCTGGACTGAGATGGGTCTCAGGTAAGTATAAAAAAGGAGATGTACATAGAAGGTATTTTACTATAATGCATTAACCAGTTGCCTGCCACCCCATAGTAGATGTACTACTACAGGGCAGATTCGCTGTCAAAATCATGTAAATATACATTATTTTGTATTTCTAGGTAGGGGTGTGCGCACCATTACTAGTATTAAATAAATAAAAATTCCAGTATATATACCACCATTTGTAGACGCTAGAACTTTCATGTAAACCAATTAATATACACTTGTTGGGATTTTTTTTAGCAAAGACATGCAGCAGAATACATTTTGGTCTCAATTTATGAAACAATTTTTTTTTCTTATTGGATATGTTTTATAGCATAAAGTCAAAAATATAGTTTTTTTTTTTTTTCAAAATTGTCAGTATTTTTTTGTTTATAGTGCAAAAAATAAAAACCGCAGAGGTGATCAAATACCACCTAAAGAAAGCTCTATTTGTGGGAAAATAATGACATAAATTTAATTTATGTACAGCGGTGCATGACCATGTAATAGTCAAAGTAATGCAGCGCTGTATTGCAAAAAATGGCCTAGTCAGGAAGGGGGGAAATCTTCTGGAGGGAAAGCAGTTAAGGATAAAAAAAGACCTTCTGCCTTTCTAACCACTCACTGATTGCTGTATGTATATATACGTCCTGTCGGCCATGATCTTACTGTCATTCTTTACAGCCATTCAGCTGTTTAGTAGAGGTTATCTCTATAGCCACTTGATTACTTTTGAGAAGGACTGCCGCTGGCTTCAATGGTTTCTGGCTCTTCCAGTAGTTCGGTGAGCCTGAGTTCACGATAAACAGCACGCAACAGTGGACACAGAGGAGATGGAGGAACATCCTTTCCCCTCCATCTCCTCTGTGATGAATGAAGCTGGAAGAGATAATGATTTACTTTCAGCTTCAGAGCTGTCATTCCCTGGCTGGTATATCCAGGGAAGCAGCTAATCAAGCACATCCTATGCTTGATTAGCTGCTTTGGAAGGCAGGGGGGACATTGGGTGTCCAATAGACCCCTGATGTCTCCATAAAGAGAACCTGTCACTTGTCAAAGCTATCACATTGGGACTTGTTATCCTCTTTGTGATAGAAATAAAGTTAAATTAAAAAAAAATTTTAAAGTGTAAAAAAATAAAAAATAATTCAACAAATGTAAAAGCACTCCCATCCTCTGTGAATACATGTATATGCAAATGCAGGCATAGGTCCAGCAAGCATATGTAAACGGAAGTTGCAACCTCATGTGAGTTCTCGCCACAAACATAATAGCAAGAGCAATAATTCCAGGACCATCATTCACGATTAACTATACACTGATAATCTTTTTAGATACTGTAGGTTGTTGCTATTTCCCAGGTGCACGCAATTTTTTTGCCTTGATATGTTTGGTATCTATTTACTCAATGAAACCCAGCTTTTATATTCTGCCAAATAATTGGGCAATATGTTGTGTTGGTGTGCAGTCAAATTCTTATTCGTGTATTTTAAAAAAACAAAATGATTTAGTCCCATTTTAAAGACTACATTTACTGGTTAAAAGTTGTAATGGATCTGCACCGATCCTGAAAGCATCAACAACGTATACAGGACTGCTTCATTCAAGAAAGATGGCTACTAGCTAATCACCAATTAACTGGCCTGTAATATTTACAGTCATATACAGAGAGTAACAGCCTCAGAGGCACTCCCTGGGGACTAGCAGGTAGCTCTTTCGGCACTTGATATTTTGTTAATAGCTGATATGGTGATGGCTGCACCCAACATCCTACCTCCATTGTAGCTGGGAAATACATTGCTAAACACGATTAAGCTCTTGCATTCTATCCAGTATAGAGATTTGGGGCCTTCCTTCTATAAGTAATTCTGGAAGATATCTGCCAGCGGCTTTCTAACGCCTAATATACCTGCTGCATTTTATATCCATCACAAGGAGTTTTTCTAGATGCTCCTGCCCCTTGTCTTGTCTTCTGGTCCCAATGTTCGCACCAGGAGTAGCTTTGCTCAGTCACTGCAGCCATGAGTCAAGTTTGTGAAAATTTTTCATTTTTAGTTATTGCTGTTTTCTCATTCTGTCCTAAAGAAGAAGCTTATGAAACGTGTTGATAAGGAGAATACCTGGCCACAAGGCCATTTGTTACCATCTGTATATCACAGAGATAACAAGATGTGGATGCTCTTAGGACCAGTGCTGATCCATTGCAGCTCTTAGGGCTCATGTACACTGCAGCTGCTAAACTGACGTTCAGGAGCTGTTCAGCGTTTTTTTCAGCAGCCCCTGAACGCTCCCTAATGTTTTCCTATGTGTCCATGTACACATAGTCGTTTACAGTCCTTCGCAGGCAGTTGAGTTTACAGTAGTTTTTTCGGAAGGCACCAAACTTGCGTTCAGGAGTAGATTTTACCAGCGTTTCAAACGCCAAATGCTTGTAAACACATGTAAACGCGGTTAACTGCGTTTATAAGCATTTGCATTTAGAAGTGGTTGTAACTGTTCTATATCCAGATGCTGTCCAGAGTCTTTTTTCATCATCAGAAATGCATGCAAAGCATTTTCTATGTATTCAAATGGACCCAGTACACCAGCGCAGTCAGTTCCAGGTTTTGCGTGAAGAAAAAATGGCAAAACGTGCTGCATTATGCTCATGATGGGATCCATAGTGAATACAACCAGAAAAGACAGGTCATCTCAACACATACTGCTCTCTCTGCTTCTGCTCTCTCTATTTCTCTCCAAATGTCTGAAATAGTTAATTATTTCTATTTTTCAGTGCATTCTGGGCATTTGGGAAGGTCTCCTGAGGTTATCTTTTAAAAACGCTTCTAAACACAAACGCGCATAAACACGGTATGCAAACGTGGTTAAACTGACATTTTTTAACCTACGTTTTCCAGCAGTTAGTTTCCATCATTCAGAAGAGTTTCCCATGTATATGAGCCCTTAATCAGTATGTGTAAATGACAAATTCTTGTTAAAGATTTTAAGCATTTGTGTGGTTTCTTCTGCACCAGTACAGTCCGACTATAGAAAACATTTTTTTTCCATTATGTAATTATGGATGGGGTACTGGAGTGATCTTTATAACTTGTAGTGTCTTTTCCTGAAAAGTTGCATTTTATAGATGGCTGCGCAAATAAGCTGTGACATAATAAATTGTGAACACCACCATTTTATTCTCCAGGACCTCTGCTTTCAAAAATTCCTAATGTTCGGGGGTTCTAAGTAATTTTCTAGCAAGAAATGCTGTTTTTAACATGCGTGTGAAAATTAAAAAAAAAAAAAATTGCCGTGGCCAGCAGGTGGTTAAATACTGCATGCAGGTAGGCTTTCTATTGCACTGCAAGCGCAGCTCTGTTTACATTCCAGCAAGGTGCCTGTTTGCCGGGATTACCAAATTCCTGCGCATGCAGCCTGGCATCCAGATAAAGCCAAGTAGAAGATGCCGGGGAGGGGCATTAGACTGGTAATGGAAGGGTAAGTATCGGAACTTTAGCTCTGCTTTAATCCAGCACTCTCCTGCAAAAAGCAAAAAAGAACCAAATTGTACTCTTCTGTCCAGCAGCCTGTGCCTCCTGCCTCCCCTCCATTCCAGCACTGCTGCCTGCAATAATGTCTTTTCCATTCAATACTTCAGGAGTGTCTGATACCTGTGTCTCCTGAGTGTACTGTGTGTCCTTCCTCTAACTCCTATCACTGCTGACTCCTGTAGCCATGTATGGGGTTGCAGGAAGGAACTATGGGAAGTTCCACTGAAGGCACCAAAGAAAGCAGCAGCACTGAAACAGAGGGACCACCAGAGAGGTGGGTAAACAGCCCTTGATGTCTCATTAAAGAGAACTTGTCACCAAGAAAAGCATCACATACTTTGTCTCCTATTTGATGAAAAAAGTTTCTTGGAAAAAAAGTTAAGCCTAAGTACTGTAAATCTCACCCCACATACATGTTCGTGTGAACATTAACACACGTGTCAGAGGCACCTACACATGAAACATTGACTGCGCTGCACGTGTTACACATTGTTGCACACAGTGAAGTGAGAATTCTAGGCCTATTCATGAATTATTCCCTAAACCGATGACCTGTAGGGGCTGTGGAAGCATCTCTTATGGAATATTTAGGTTAGCAAAGTTTGTTGCTGTTTCGCAGGCACATATAATTTTAAGGCTTTACATGTTGGGGATCTTTTTACTCAGCGCAATTATAATTTTTTTTATATTTGACCATATTGGTAATATATCAGGATTGTGTGCTTTAAAATTAACTTAGATTTTTACTGACGTTTTAATGTCACATTTAGATGTGATATTGTTTTTAGGGTTTTAAGTAATCACCAGGCCTAAAGTGATTTTTTTTTTTTTTAAACTTAAATACTAAAATAATACTACTTTAAAGGAGAACTCCTTTCTGGGCATGTTTTGCATTACACCCATATATTTAGGGTATAACATAATGTATGGTGTGGTCAGAGTCTGCAGCCTCCCAATTTCAAACCAACACCTCATTCTATGCATTAAGGTAAAAAACCTTATGTGTCAGACTCTCCTTTCTCTCCCGTTATACCTTCTTGAGTTCGATGCCGATCCAGAGCTGTGCACGAGAGCAGGGGCTCTCCCAGCTCTGTCCCTCCTTTCTACGCCGATTGATAGCAGCTCAGTCAAATCTAGTGATAAGGGAGTGGGGGGCGGGGAGCAAGCCTGCATAAATGTCCACATGGAAAGCTGCTTTCCATAGGGGCACTGGGTTGAGGGGAGAAGCCAGAAGCATCGGGGAGACCCAAAAAGAGGAGCATGGGGCTGCCCCCACTGATAGCTGAAATGTAAACAAAGAAAAAAAAAAGCTGGCAAAAACAAAAAAAAGCAGGCAATTACCAGTTGCTAAGGAGCTGTGCCACCGCATCCTTAACAACTAGTGACTCATTCAGCTGTCAGCAGGGTGCTGACAGCTAAAGTGTAAACAGTAGAAATATCCTGGTAATTGGAGCTGTCAAAAAAAAAAAAAAAAAAGCCTGACCATGTTCATCAACAACATTGCCCAGTGCTAAAAAGAAAGATATAAAGAAACATTGTTTCATTTTGTATCTCTCTGGGTAATCTACAGATCAAAGAGATACACTTCAGATGAAGTCAGTTAACCTGTCAAGTAAAAACCTATTTTTTTTTAAATTAAATGTTCCTTTTATTAATCCTAATTTTCGCTAATCAGCCCTAATTAACTCTTTATTCTCCTTTTCCATTTAATATTTTCCTGCTGATTTTTTTTTTTGTAATGTTATATTTTATAAACAGGACAAATTACAAAATAAAACGTGCTCTTTTTATGTGCTTTAACACTTTTTTATTTTTAGCATAAACAACAAAAAAGAGAGCGGCAGACCGCCCTAGGGTAACACAGATTTATTATTAAAATGTTATTTAAAAATTCCATCCAATGCACTCGCATGAAGTACTGAAGTCATTGGGCACAGCAGAGTGTCATTAACCAACTCTCCTCTCCTCCGTCGTCCAGCTTAAGATATCTAGCTCTTGTAGTGGCTGTGTGTAGTGACAGCATCCTCACAGGGCCAGGAGCAGGGACGGACTGACAACTCATGGGACCCCTGGGCAACGGGATCATGGGGCCCCTGTGTCCTTGCCCAAACTCAAAGCCTATGAAAAAGGTACTAGGGGCATCTCATGGGGCCCCCTACTGACCCCGGGCCCTCGGGCAGTGCCTGAGTTTCCAAATGGTCAGTCCGCCCCTGGCCAGGAGTACTGAGGATGCCTACCAGAGCTAGATAACACTGGACGATCTAGGAGAGAATTGGTTAATGACACTCTGATGTGCCCGATGACTTCAGTGCTTCATGTGAGTGCATTGGATGGAATTTTTTAATAACTTTTTAATAAAAGACACTAGGGTGGGTCTGCTTTTCTGTTTTGTGTTGTTTATGCTAGAAGTGTCATTCACACAAGCTGTAGTTAGGCTTCCATGAATGGCAAAATGTGCATATTCAAGTTCTCTCGATGACCGTTCCCTCTAGCTGTATTACCCCCTTGGTGCCGACATCTCACAAACATGCGGCCTCGCAGAAGTGGGCTTTTTTCTGTGGGGCCACATAATTGTGTACCTGTCTGCGCTGGGAGCGTGCCGCACAGCACGCTCCCAGCACAAAGACCAGGGTGTCACTGAGAGCCCGGGTCCCATTCTAACTATCAGGACCCGGGACTCCCGATTCCGGTTCACATGATCATTGCGATAGTCACTGATTGGCTATCACAGTAATCAGTCACTGTGAAGCCCGCCCCCTTAGATTTTTTTTTTTCTCTCTGAATGGAGAATAAAAACAATTGTTTGTAACAAAAAAAGATAAATATTAAAAAATAAAATTAAAGAAAAAATACCTAGATCAAGGTTTGATCTAGTTCAGTGCCAGGGTTAGTGTTTTGGTCAGGGTCAAAGGTCAGTATTTTTTTTTTTTTTTTAAATTGGTGTCAGTGTGTTTTAAGTAAAAAAAAAACAAATTGTGCACTATTGTTTCTGGGCTTCAATCGTCCAGAGCTGGAAAATTTGTTTTGGGTTGTTGTTTGGTGGTAGGTTATTGTAGTAACAAGAAACACACAGCTAAATTTAAAAAAAATGATTTATTTTTACTATGTTGGGAGATAACCATTACCATTTACCACCAAATGAAAGCTCAATTTGTCCTGAAAAAAACGAGGTATAATTCACCTAGATGCAGGGGCGGACTGACCTTTCGAAAACTCGGGCACTGCTCGTGGGCCCGGGGTCAGTAGGGGACCCCATGAAATGCCCCTGGTACGCTTTTTTTTTTTTTTTTTCTTTATAGGCTTTTTTGGGTGTGCTTTGAGTGTGGGCAAGGGCACAGGGGCCCCATGATTCCCTATTGCCCGGGGGCCCCATGAGTTGTCAGTCCGCCGTACCTAGATGTACCACGTTGTTGTGATGATATGTACGGTTTTACTAACACATGTCAAAGTTGTAAAATTTTACTTAGGCTTTAAGATTTGTTTAACCTTGAGGCGTGAAGGGGTTAATCTGTGCTGCACTAGAAGATAGTGGGTGGGGAAGTTGGCAAAATGGAAGATTTCTTCTAAAACAGAACCAGCACATACTAAATGCAATTTACATCCCTTGTACTGATTTTTCTGTTTGCATTTTTAGTTAAGCCTAGGCATTAAGACGTGTGTGTGTGTGTGTGTGTGTGTGTGTGTGTGTGTGTGTGTGTGTGTGTGTGTGTGTATTACACATACATACGCATGCTGACGGGTTAAGACAAGTGCCTAGGCCTTTAGGCTTGTGATCAGCCCTAAGGTAGACTGATTAAGAATTTGCTACTAGAAAATTGTACAGTTTTTTCCCTAATTTCATTCATAGCTTGCAAGTTAATAACATTTTGTTAATATTTGAGCATAGGTCCAGTTTAGCTGTAATGGGTGTCAAGCTTTATTTGTGTTTGGCCACCTTAAAGCGACCCACCAAACTGTAAAATTTACATTCCATAAAGGTCACTTTAATAAATGCGCATGCCCATTTTTACAAAAATTTTGTACTTGGAATATTTACCATTTAGATCTACAATATGCTGTCATTCATGTCTATTGAGCTTTGTTTCCCTTGAACACAGTCTCACTTAATGGGTACTGTGAATCAATAAAATGCAAACCTACCTGTTGTTTACTTAATTGGCGGTTTGAGAGGAGACGGCTGCAATGTGAAGTGAGCATAGGATATTGTCAAAGGTTATGTGAACCCTCTGTGTTACCAGCAGATTGTGTCAGTGCCCGGAGACATAGATTCTAAAGAGTAGATGGTATTCTCCAGGCATATTTCTAGGTTACAGTGCTTCGGTTTTCCCATTGAGGACAGCTGACATAAATATGGCTAACTAAGAAAGGTAATCAAGTGAACAAGAACGCTGAGTCCATTAAACAGGTTGCAGTCAAGGTTAGGTGTTTGTAGGCAAGGTCATAGGACAGGCAAAGGTCAAGGCAGGCGGCAGACAAATGAAGCAAGGGAGCAGATCATGTTTATAAGAAGACTCACAAAACATGTTTGAAGGATAAGTTCACCTTTTGATTAAAAAAAAACCAGACAAAACACATTTTTTTTGCAGGTAAAAAAAATGTGCATTTATTTTTTGCTGCAGGAACCTGTAAAGCATTGCACCAGTGATCAGCAGATTGCTGGTGTCATGCAGGTCTCCTGCCGATCTGTCAGTATATCTGCTTGCCTGTAGGGATGTACAAGCAACAGATATACTGACAGGAAGAATCGATGAACTACCACGGCGCTCCACAGCACCGTGGTAGTTCATTGAGAACTACAAGCCAACAGGCGCTAAGGCTGTCATGACTTGTATTTTCTCATTCACAGAGGAGTGATGCAGGTGGAGCCCTGTACGACTAAATTTTTAAAAAATATTTGACTGCTAGTGAGGAGGGAGAAGATCCCCCTCTTGCTGTCAAAGCAGGGGATCGCCGCTGTCATAGCATGTTACATGTTATACCCTGAATATGGGTGTAACATGTTATGAAAGGTGAACTTATCCTTTAAATCAGAATAGAGGAGGGCCAGGACTCTCTTGTAAGTGATTAGATTGGCACAAAGCAAAATGATGTGGGAATGTTTATAGCTACTCATTGTGAAGATGTTGGATGTTTCCATAGAGGACTAGCTCCAGAAGGCAGAACAAGAGAAATATGGAAACTTTCTTTAAGAAGATAATGGCGATCACAAATTAAGTCCAATACTCTTGGAGGAGGTATTCCAGAGGAGTGTGACCATAGCGGGAGATATTACTGCAGCTAAATGGATTGAGCTGGTGAATCTTATATGGGAAAATATTGCACTATAAAAACAGGAAGTGTGAATTTTGCTCAAAATGGTGATATAAAAGCTACAGTATATATGCTTGCTCATATCAGAAAATATATGGATGAAATTGGTGCATTTCCGTAGATGTTTGAAATTTGCAAAAATCTTTGGGGTTTATTTACTAAAACTGGAGAGTGCAAAATTAGGCTCACTTCTGCAAATAAACCAATCTGCTTCTAACCTCAGCTTGTTCAGTTAAGCTTTGGCAATAAAACCTGGAAACTGATTGGTTTCTAGTGGTGCACCAAAATGAAAATCCTGGTGCCGAAAATGAAAATTCAAAATGCACTTGGCCGAAAACCAAAACTGAAATGTTCACTTTTTAAAAATGAATATATATTTTTTGGAAAAAAAATATACTTTGATTAAAAAAATATATCCCCCAATTTATTTGTAAAATATGAAAGAGGATGTTATGGCGAGTAAATAGATACCCAACATGTCATGCTTTAAAATTGTGCACACTCGTGGAATGGCGTGAAACTGCGAAGCTTAAAAATCTCCATGGATGATGCTTTAAAAATTTCTACAGGTTATCAGTGTAAAGTTACAGAGGAGGTTTAGTGCGAGAATTATTGCTCTTGCTCCGATGTTCGTGGCGATACCTCACATGTGTAGGTTGAACACCATTTACATATGTGGGCATGGCCTACGTATGCGTTCACCACTATGTGCGAGCACGGGTGGATGGGGGCACGTTAAACTTTTTTAAAAAAATGTATTTAATGTTTTTGGTTTTTTTTTGCACTGTTCCTTTAAAAAAAAAATGTAATCACTTTTATACTTATCACAAGAAATGCATGCATCCCTTGTGATATAAATAGTGATAGGTCCTCTTTATGGAGAGATATGGGGTCAATAAGACCCCATATCTCTCCTCTGCAATGTAAAGCATTGGATCAAAAAAAGCATTGATCTAGTGCTTTAAAGAAAAAAAAAAAAGGGCCGGAACAGGAAGTGACATCGCTGCGGACCTCCAAGGGCATAGAGATGTGTGGCGGCCATCTTTCCTTCACTCATCTCTATGCCCAGCGCCGGGATCGATTTAGTTTCTCAGGTAAGGCTGAACTAGTGAGTGGCGGCAGCAAGTGGGCAGCGAGGGTTGGGGTTTTTTCGGTACCTGTATCAGTGCTTTTTTTTTTTTTCCATTACGGCCGAAAGGGGTGTTTTCAGCTGAAATGTTTCAGCTACCGAAATTTCGATGCATCCCTATTGGTTTCTATGCAGAAGTGAGCCTGATTTTGCACTCTCCAGCTTTGGTAAATAAACCCCACTGTGTATTTGCGGAAAAAAAAAAAGAGACCTAAATAGTTCAGCACCATGAATTATGCAGACATTGCATATTTCAGGGACATTTGCCTATACATCTAAACAAGGGAGATGCACACAAGTGATAGTGATAAAGCTTACCTATAGGTGAAATGAATATCTCCTAAACGTGCACTGTTTAGGAGATATTCCAGTGAGCAGGAGCCGGTGATGTCACTGACTATGTTCTCTGAAGGGACAGCATGCTCATGCCGTCCCTTCACCCCCCATTCACATATATGCGGCCATGCAGGCCGCGTTTTGCACGGGCACGAGAGCCCGTTCATTTGAATGGACTCCCGTGACACGCAGAGAAGTCCCTGCACTTCTTTTGAAAACGCAGTCCACGCGGGAACCTCGGTTCCCAGTACGATTGCATTTTCCAGTGCGGCACCCGCCCGTGGGTCCGCATTTCTCTGTGTGGGTGATGCGGCTGCACGGATTTTCGTGCGGATCTGCAGCGGAACCACCCGCACAGATGTGAACCTAGGGTCAGAGCTGTGTGCTGCAGCCATGACCCTCATGCACGGGAGTGACCTCATCGTGGCTCGGCCATTTAAATGGCGGGAGCCTGCAAACCCAGAAGGAAGACTGGATGAAGATGGAAGCCCTGTCAGCAATGATAGCGTGCCGCTGGAGGGCTTATTTTTTTAGGGAAGTCTCTTTATAAACATGCTAATATGCGATGCATACTAACACATTATGTTACCTTGCAGGGAGATTTTTTTTTTTTCCATGTGGAAAGATTTCTACTACTCTAATTTATTTTCTAGAAACCAGATCAAGATATCAAGTGATCATTTCTAGAATTGAACCTACTAAGGGGTCACCTGTTGGTCCATCATCTTTGAGTGCAGATGTGTGCGAAAGGATGACTATATCGTGCTCATTTTAATTTTTGAATTGCCTATATGTTATCTAAACTCTTGTACATTATTTAGGAAGAGTATGTGACTTGTGGGAATCAAGGGCCATTGCTTTGTATTTTGTTCACTTTTTATAAGAACAAGGATAAAATATATTGTTTTGTTCCGGAGTTGAAGTATGTATAGCATGCAAGTACTTTCTGTGTACTTTGGGCAACAGATGTTGAGAATCAGCCTGGCTGTTCACTCTTGTAGTCATTGTTGCTTTGTTGTTTATATCCTGTTTTAGTGAAACTGAGCCTAATACATTTTGCTTGACTTTCATCTGTGCATCTGCTCAGCATGTTATAATAGTCCGCTCCTGGTCACAGCATACTATGAGACTAACAACTCATGGGGCTCCGGGCAATAGGGGATCATGGGGCCCCTGTGTCCTTGCCCAAACTCAAAAAAGCCTATGAAAAAGGTACCAGGGGCATCTCATGGGGCCCCCTACTGACCCCATTCCCTTGGGCAGTGCCTGTTTCCAAATGGTCAGTCCGCCCCTGGCTGTGACACAGTGCCTTCAAGTACATTTACAAAACTTCTAAACTTTTGTGGTAAAGTGTAATTGGAGGCTCAATCTTGGAGCTGCAGTGTGCATCTTGGATTCAGAGTACATGAAAAAAATTGGAGTTTAGCTCAATCTGTCATGAAAGAAAAATGGTTGTTGCCATTGCTACTCTCCTTCTGAAAATACTAGGTGTGTGCTTTTATGCTGACCCCTTAACTTCTACAAATTCTGAGTTACTGACCTGATATAAAAAAAAAATGTGCAGATCAGAAAAAACAATGTATTGTTGCAGCACAATGATTCAAGTTATACGTGGCATGCAGAAAACTAGCATTATAAGGAGAGGTCAGTAGTTGAAGCCTACAGGCATCTTTTTAAGGAATATCTAATCTCCAAAGAAAAGGTTCAATATATTGCAGCTTACCTGTCCTTGGGTGATGTGGCTGCATTAGTTTCCTTTTTTTTTTCCAGGCCTTTTCCACTTTACATGGTAATTCTGCGAATAACACGCTTCCTGTGCCTAGGTGGTTACATTCAATCCTCTCCTGTATCTCCCAGCCATAGTTGCCTTCCAACATGTCTGACTTTGTTCATCTGTGTTACATAGCAGGTGATGGTATTTGTGAAGGAAAAAGTGAAACTGGTATTGGCGCACTCAGAAAGGGCTGAAATGGTATTTGGAGAACAATATGAAAGTTAGAAAAGTCCTGGCATAAATAAAACTATTTATTGTTATTTAAATAAAATTTTTTATTTATAGTAGTCCTCAGGGTGGATAAAAATCAATGATTTAAAAAAAAAAAAAAAAAATGGATTTTTTAAAAACTTTTAAATTGGATTTTTTTTTTATTTTAATGAAATGCTTTTGCAGTAAAAATCTATCAATAGATAGTTTTCTATTTAAGATACATTAATAATTTAGTTTATTCAGCATGAAGTGAAGCTTAGTTGTGTAGCATGAGGCGGTATTTAAATTTTTGGTAAACTCATTCAATGAATCCAAGCTCTGCAAGCTGAGATAACATGCACTGCACTGATGCATTCACACAATTTCACAGTAACCATGAGAAAAAACATGAAATAAAAGAATTTGAGTAGTTCTCCAGCCTATTAACCTAAAATCGGTTCTGATATCACTGTTTTACTAACCTGACAGCTTATTATTCTAAAAAGGATACCTTAATATGGTTTGCAAATATTAAAGATTCTAACTACCAGCAAGAATGAGTCTGATTCCTTACATTTAAAGAGCACCTGTCATTTTAGATCCATCATTGCAGCGCCTGTTTAAACGGGCATCCACTCACCTGCTGCTACCACGTCCTTCACCTTATTATATCACTGCTACATCACCAGCCGTCCCATTAAAGTGAATGGGACGGTCGGTGAGTCAACAGCGGGTCAGAAGAGGAGCCACTGCAGGACAGAGATGACAGTTGCTCTTTAAAAATTATGATTTAAATCAAGCCTTTTCACTAGTGATTTACATCAAATCCACCCTGGTAGTCCTTATAAGTTGCGTTACTAGTAAGCTGCCAGCCAGTAGAGAGCTACAGAGAACCCTGTGGGGAGACCAAGGGGGGAAAAAAAAGGGCAGCGCCTTCTAAGTGCAGCAGTTAAAATCTTTTAATAAACGAATAATACAGGCAACTCACAAAGGCAGGGTAGAGGAGTGCTTGTCATGGAAATGTTATAAAGGTAAATAAAAACACAAATAATAATACATTAGAAATACCTGCTCCTAGTGTCTCAGAACTCGCAGGAAATGCTGGGAGCCACCAGCATCGCCGCCTGACACCAGATCCATAACGCGGCACAGTGACCCACATCTCACTACAAAGCGGATGCCGTTTACATGACATGACAAGCGCTCCTCTACTATGCCTTTGTGATTTGCCTGTATTATACATTTATTAAAAGATTTTAGCTGCTGCACTGAGATGGTATTGGTAGTTTACACAAGAAAGATAGCATTGTTTTTCCTTCTCGTTCATCTAACAGTAAATGACAAAGACACTGCATTTCTGGCAAGATCAACAAATATTTTTTTGTACTTGCTGAAAAATGTTCTTGGCCTTTAAAAATTGAAAACTAATTCAGCCACAATACCTGAGGAATGGTAAGCTACAATGTATTGCATTTTTGTCATTGGGTTTCTTTATCCTTTAAAGTTAAACAAAACCATTGATTTAATCATTTCCCAAAACAGTTGTGTTTGAAGGAATGCTATGAATAACTGTCACAGTTGCTTGTGTTCTCAGATGAAATGTCAAGCCATCAAATGGCTGGTGTCATAATTGATCACATGTACAGCACCATGGCAACTGCAGATCAAACAGAGGCTAAGTTGGCAGCTTTATATATTTGGCTGTAAAGGATAAGAGTTCTACTTTACAGTAATAACAGGCAGCCCATGGTGCCATGTGTCAGAAGCCGTACTACTAATTAAAAAAAACGCGTATCACATAATTGTGTCAATGTTATTTATTTTTCACTAAAGCTTAAAATCCTTATTTTATGAATAAACAGCTAATTTAATATGGGTTAAACGTGTGACAAGGGCTACTCCTTAATTGTACAGTATGGAATAGAGCCTTGTTAATCATGAGTGAGTTATATAATATTACCTTCAGGTGACTGGACACTGGAGAAAAGGAAAACTGCAGGGACACCCCCCATATTATCCCTCCCACTCACAGCTATACTCGTGTTTTTTTTTGTTAGTATCTTTAGGTGATGAACCTCTTCTCTACTGAGAGACCTACCTTCTTTCTTTGGAAGTTTTTCTCTATCTCTCTCTCTGATGATGATATTCCACATGATGGTTCTATCAAGTTTCAAGCCACTGTAGTGCCTAATGCAGTTTCTAGATTAGCTGACTCCTTGGCAGAGCCTTGGGGGACTGTACCCAGACCCTGACAAACGAAGATGCAGGTTCTGCTGTGGGTGCTTCCCTTGAAAGGCTTTAAATGCTGTTACCCAGGGTGCACTTTATCTTAATCGTACAGTTTTGGACATCGGAAACCTATTCATACACCATGGGTTACATGTGTGTACCTTCAGGTGATTTGACACTGGCAGGCTTTTGAGGACATGCCTCACTAGAGGCACCTTCTATATAACCCTACTCCACTCTGATTCTAGATTGATGCAACCTTGGTAAAACCTTGGGAGCCATTCCCCAGACCTCCATGGATGGCCTGTAATGCTTGTTTCGGCACTTGATGCTGTATCGGTGCTCACCTTGGCACTACGTTGAATCAGCTACAAGGTGCTCTACAGGTCTAGGGTCATGGTCCATCGCTAGAAAACGTAGTCTCTGAAGAGCACTTTGGTGTATGCCCACTGTGAAGGGTGTAGCCTAGACTTTATATACCAGCGTGGTGGACAGGTAGCAGAGAGTCACCCTGTATCTTTGACCTGTACTGTAAAACAATGGGACTATGTCTGCAATGCATTCACTTCACAGTGCACAGTGTGGTGTTAGACTGGTATGTCTGTTGGAGGAGAAAGCAGGACTCCTTGAGATCTCACCACAAATTGTATTGATCTGGTTTGTGAAATGATTGACAATCTCCTGGGCAGTAAGTAAGTTTGTAGGTGGAGGTAGTGAGGTGTGAAGTAGAGAGTTAAGGGTAGAGTTGACAAGGATTGGATGGGAGGGTTTTGAGGGAAAGTGGTGTAGTAAGTTTGTTTAGCAGAATGGAGGCAGATGTATTTGAGAATGGGAATATTTGTAGAGGTTGAAGTCTTGCAGTGATTTGGTTTTACACCACGCTCGCTCAGACGGCTGTGTCTCTTGAGAGTTTTAGTGCCATCTGTTTGCCAGGGTTGTAGCAGGTGAGGCCTGATTCTGCGTCTTTTTGCCAGGAGGAGAGTAAGTTGTTGTAGACAGAAGTAGCCGGGTCTAGGCAGAACAGGGGTGTGACTGTTATAAAGTCAATCAGTAACAGTGAAGTGAAGAAGGAAAGGGTTAAGGTGGCGAAGGTTTCTACATGTAACTGTTTGCTGCTTGGAGGCATAGGAGGCTGGAGGCAGGGAGCGTGTAAAACTGATAAGGTTGTGCTTGGAGAGAGAATAAGGGGCATTAGAGAGGTCGCAGGGAGTTCAGGGGTGAGAGAATACAAGGTTGAGGGTGTTGCCATAGGAGTGATTGGCGGTTTGTGCCCCTTGCATTAGATTAAAAGAGGAGGTTAGGTTAAGACCGCTGAGGTGTTAACATTGACTGGAATGTTAAAGTCACTGAGGATGATGATGGGTATCTCAGAGGACAGAAAGTAGGGTAGCCATGCAGAGACGTCATTGAGAAAGTGTGACACTGGTCCAGGAGTCTAATAAATGACTGCAATTCCCAGACAAAGTAGAGAAAAAAGATGAATATAGTGCACTTCAAAAGGAAGAACCTGGAAGGTGCTTCCTGGAGCCAGGCTTCAGTAACAGCTCATGGATGCAGGGGCATTGAAATCAGAGGGTGAGGGTTGCGGCTGCTGCCAGAAGAGGGAGACTGCTAGTTCTGGGGGTCAGAGTTAGATGGTGGAGGGCCAGGGTTTGGGGTGATATCTCCAAAAATTGGGAGTAGTTGGAGGGTGAGAGAGGCAAGGTGGGAGTGTGATTTATAGAAGGGCAAATGTCCTGGTGATTTGTAAGTGGTAACATTATGTGGACTCAGAAGGAGCAGGAGATAATACGTGCAGTAATATTGAGCGGGCAGAAGTGAGGGTGATATGTATAAGCTGTTGAGTGGAGAGGAGGGATAAAAAAAAAATATAGTTTGAGGAAAGAGGGCATTATTGCAAAAAGGAAGGTTACTGAGAGCATGTTGGAGGGGGAAGAGAAGGGAAAAGCAGGCTGAGGGATAAAAGATTAATGTATTTGAAGTGGAGCATGAATGTTTGTACTTCCCTTTTATTAATGTGCCTTATTTAAAGTTCTCTGTCAAAAGTGCCAAACACTTTGATGCAGGAAATTATGTTTTATGCAAAAATGGCCATACCTACCTCATACTCTTTCCTGTTTCCTTCACACTACACTGCGTATGCAAAAACGTGGGCTATTCCTGTGGTTGGTTCTGCCTTCTGTTTTAAACAAACACCCCACTGTACCTATTGAAGGCTCTCTTTGCTCTCACAGGCTCCTAAAGGCTCTCTTTGCTATCAACAAGACCCTATATTTTAGGATCTTGCTGTTGCATAACAACTACAGCAATTGCTTTCTGTTCTGATTTGTAGCGTGGAAACCCTAGAACATGTCACTGTGTAGGTTTCAGCTTCAAAGCCTAAGCGCAGCCCTTCCTTTTGGCACAAGTCTGGGCCCACAAAAGCCACAAAACCTTCCCCAGATCTTTCTTCACAGTGAAGGTTCCAAAACTTTGCCCCCACACTGCTTACCTCTTTTAAATCAATGAAAGACTGCCCAAAGACAGGTAAATGTGCAAAAGACCCTGAACCACCTCTTGTACCAGGGACTTATGCCAGTACCTAAACAAGACAGTTTCAAAGGTGTCTACTCAAATCTGTCCACATTGCCAAAGCCAAACAGAGATATTTGCTTTATTTTGGACCTAAACTCTCCCAACATATTCCTAAAAATTCCTAAATTCTGCATTAGATCTGCAAGGTCCGTAATTGCCTCTCTGAGACAGTGGACATAACTGGCATTAGTGGATGCCCACAATGCCTATTTGTATGCTTCCATTTACCCTGTTCATTACCCTGAATATTTTTGTTTGGTACTGGACACAACTCAATCAAAAGAAAATTATTTCTTTTAAGAGCTCCTGCTTGAGAGCTGAGATTCAAGAGAAATACCACAGGGAGATTCTCTGTAGTACTAGACCTAATGGTCACCTTCTTCGAGGCAGTGTCTTTGCCCAATTTCATTCAGGAACTCTCTGACAACACATTTTGTTGGTATGGAAAAAGCAGGCTCTTTCAAGCAAGAACTTTCTTATCTTGGTGGATCACCACTCCAGCCCTAACAGTGGGGTAGTCCTTCCTCCCCTACCACTGGAAAGTCCTCAGAACAAACACAGTTCTATCAAGCTGGAAAAAAGTGTTCCAACCCTTGACAGTTCAAAGAATATAGTAAAGCGAGGAATGCAAGCTCCCCATCAACATCATGGAGCTCAGAGCAGTCAGATTGTCCATATAGCAGTGAACTCCCCCTTCTAAAGGGACACCCAATCTGGATGCAGTCACAGTGCCACCACAGTGGCATACATCTACCAACAAAGGGGCACAAGGAGCCTGGCTGCATTGAAGGAAGCAAACCAGATTCTCTTATGGACAGAAGCTCACTGTCCAGCAGATTCTGCAGTTCAAATCTGACAACTGGCAGGTGGATTATCTCTGCTGCCACCACTTGGACCAAGGGGAAAGGTCTCTTCATCCAGATGTGTTTAGTCTGATATGCCAAAGATTGGGAATTCTGGACGTGGATATATAATTGCACCAAACTGGCCCAGAACAATCTGGTACAAAGACATACTCCTATTTCTAGCTGACAATCCCTGGCCCCTCCCCAACAGGCCAGATCTGCTATTTCAAGTTCCTAAGACTCCCATTATTAAAGGATAGAGGCATTTCTAAGTCTGTAAATATTACCTTGCTGAAATGGCACTTCCAAGAAGATCTAATATTTATACCTGGAAATCTTATTTTGCCTGGTTTTAAGCGGTCAGTTCAGTCCCAGATACAGTGCTCAGCATAAATGAATACACTCTTTTGAAAAGTAATATTTTAACCAACATCTCAATGAACACAAGAACAATTTCCAAAATTTTGACAACTGAGTTTTATAGAACATTTGTTTAGCTCATTACATGAAAGTAAGGTTAATAATATAACTGAGATTACAAAATCGTCGGTTTTATCCAAATTAGTTGATGCAAAAATGAATACACCCCACAACAAAAACTACTACATCCAGTATTTTGTATGACCTTCATGATTTCAAGTCTTCTAGGCGTGGAAAGAACAAGTTGGCGACATATTGAAACCTCTATCTTTTTCCGTTCTTCAGGAACGTCATCTTGTAGAGTCGGGATGCTGGATGGAGAGTGATGCTCAGCTTGTCTCCTCAGAACATACTTTGCCACTGAATCACTTTCACCCCATTCCTCTTCAGAAATGCAAGAGTGGCCTTAGATGTGTGTTTTGGATCATTCTCATGTCATTCTCATGTTGGAGAAGTGCACGACTACCAAGGGCAAGGAGTGATGGTAGCATTTTCTTTCAATATATAGCAGTACATCTGTGAATTCATGATAGCATCAATGAAATGCAACTCCCCGACACCAGCAGCACTCTTGCAGCCGCACAGAAGGACACTGCCACCACCTTTTTTTGTACTCCTCAGTTTTGCGATGCCATACAGTTTTGAAGCCATCAGTTCCAAAAACATTTATCTTGGTTTCATCACTCCAGAGTACAGAGTCCTAGTAGTCGTCTTCTTTTTCAGTATAGGCCCTGGCAAAATCTAGACGGGCTTTTCTGTGCATGGTATTTAGGTGAGGCTTCCATCGTAGACAGCACCCGTGCATGCCATTCCTCTGATGTATACGCCATATTGTGTCACGGGAAACAATCACCCCAGTTTAGCTTTCTTTAGCTAACTGCAGTGAACTTGCATGACGATTTTCTTCAACCCTTCTCATCAGAAGACGCTCCTGTTGGACGGCCTGGACATCTGTCAGATGGTTGCACTTCCATCTTTGTTAAATTTTTATATCACTTTTGCTACAGTATTCTGACACTGAAGTAAAGCTTTGCTGATCTTCTTGTAGCCTTCACCTTTCTTGTGTAAAGAAATTATTTTCTTTCTCAGGCCTTGTGACATTTCACTTCCATGTGGTGCCATTGCTGACAGCATGAAATGCGAAGGGGTTTTCTTTAATAAGTAACGCCCTTTTATATCACCTTTCTGCTGGACACCTGTTTAATGAATAATTACACACGTCTGTAGTTGAATTCCTGTTAATTAGGATTTTGTTGACTAAAATGTAGCTTTGCTCCTAAGACTTTCATTGGGGTGTATTAATTTTTGCAACATGGTCTTGAATGAATTTGTTAGGAAAAATACTTTTTTGTGTGTGTGCAAATGAACAAATCTTGTTTATAATCAATGGCTCGCATTTGTGGGAGTATTTTGTAGTATAGTGTCCCATAGAAAATGCTGATTCTGAAAGGAAAGTTAAGGTTTTCTGACAAATCTGTTGGGGTGTGCTCATTTTATGCAAAGCACTGTATATTACTATGTGCCTCACAGAGTAATATACTGTATATGGGTCTGAATTGACTGCATGCCACACTCCCTTGTTTAAAAAAAACAAAACAAAAACCAAACCTTTATGGAAGGTGTTTATTAAATACTACTAGTGGTAAGACCCTCTAAGGTGTATATATTCAGGTGTCTCAATTGGGCAAGCACCTAGAAAATCTCCTCCTTTGCCTCTACCAAGGAGGTAGGAGTGGACAGGGAGGTAAAACGGGACTTTAAATGTGCCACCAGGTTTTGATGGACTACCTCAATCTCAGGGTAACTACCTTTTTTGAATTTATACTGCATTTCAAATTGTTCGTTGTTGTATTCTGTATCACTTTTACATCTGCAACAAAGAACTCCTGTTTCATAAAAAAAAATGTGCTGTCAGAGAGAAAATACAATCAATATAAAAATATAAAACATAGGTCTTTATTAACAAAGTTAAAAATACAATAAAATACATATTTGGGGCCATGTGCAGATATCATCAAACATATAACAAATGGCGTAAAATGGATCGACGCATTTCACAAACAAGTCACTTTCTCAGGATCCACACCTCTTGATGGTATATTTGTTGTTTATCAAGTGGTAGCAATAACAACACCTAAAAATAAACCTAGCTCAGATATAGAAAAGAACATGATAGGCACTCCCCCCATAGGTCAAATATCCAAACATGTCTCCAAGGTTTTTGTGTTGATCAAAAAAGATAGTATGTCATCGCTCCCATGAAAGATGCCACAATCAGTCACTGATATTGTTCAGGGATAGCACCAGTAGGCCCAGCCGGGGCGCCATATTGGAAAGGAGGTTTTTTGCCCAGGAGGGTGTTGCACCATGTGAATGAACAGAACTTCTTTATGCTTCTGGTGCTATTAAAAACCTTGGAGACTTGTCAGACACACATTTACATTTAGCCCCTTGTTCCATAATACGAAAGGATCTATGCTGTATATTTAAAGTTATGACCCAACTATCTGCATGACAGAAATTGAGAATGCAGAAATTGAGATTTTTCAGACCAAGTATTGTTATTCCAGTGTTCCGTTGAGAAGTTCTTGTGATCCCGTGTCCACTTTAACCTACTTTTCTGTTCTTAACTGCTTGGCATGGAACCAGCTGCATGTTCTGCAGCTGTAGTTTTTCTTCTTCAAGGACCACCTTCTGCCAGCCTTAACAAATCAGCCTATTCTCCTCTGTCCTCTTTCAAAGTCTAACAATATGGTTCTTGCTCTCAGAACTGCTGCTCATTGGATGGTTTTTGCTGTTTTTTTTACATCACTCTCTGTAAACTAGGGACTGCTGTTTGTGGAAATCCTAGGGGATGCTTCCGAGATGCTCACACCACCACATATAGCATCTACAATCATGCCAAGGTTAAAGTCATTTAGAGCTCAGATTTTCCCTATTTTAATGTTGATTTGAGCAACAACTGAATCTCTTGACCATGTTGACATGCTTATTTAGTTAATCTGAGCCACATAACACTGTTTGCATTAACAAGTAGCAAGAACCCTAAAAAAGTGGTCCCTGAGTGTAGTAAGGAAGGCTTTTTAATAATTCCATTTATGATGTACCATATTTTCACAGCATATGAGAATAAGTAGAGTTAGTACATGAGTGCTGCAGATTAAAAAAAGAAATGTTTGTGCTTTCTATTTGCCTGCATAGATGGAATTTGCCCTATGAGCTGTGAGGAGAAATACATTTCTAATGTTCATTTTGCTAGATAGATGCCACCCTGCTTAGGCTCTTTTCACACAGGTTGGACTCTGTTATGATCAGTAGGGGATCTGTCTGCTGATTGCCTACTGAGCAGAGCAGGCGGATGATGGGTCCATGTCTCCTCAGTTTATGCAGAGCAGACACGGAAAGAGCACGTGTAAACTAACTTCACTGTCCGTTTACACCATTCTGATTTTTTTTTTTTTTTGTAAGCGGACCGTATCAGATTGGAGGTAGGCTGGTGTAAACAAAGTCTGTTTACACCTGCCAGTCAATAGAGAAGAATGGAGGGTTCAATCAGGTCCGCCTGAAAAACTGATAGGCAGACCTGTTCAGACCCTTGGTATGAAAGGGGCTTTACAGTTTTTGTTTTGAGTAGGGTAGATTTGTAGAATAGAGCCAGTGTAGTGGGGTGCTGAAAGTAGTTGTGGTGCATGCTGCACCTGTTTAGAAAAACAGCCAGTGTTTAAAACCTGTTCCAGTGTGAAGGGGGTCTTATTTTTATTGTACAGTATAGGACACAGGAGTTTAGCCTTATGGGTTATATGCCGCTACCTTCAGGTGACTGGACACTTGCAAAAGCTTTTCTGGGAATAGCCACCCCTCCTCCCGTGAACTCATATACCCTCGCCAAATCTGTGAAGCTCCAATTTTTTGCTAGAGTCCTTTTTAGGTGACGGAGTTGTTCTCTTCTCAGAGAAGAATTTTTTTTTTCTACTTTTCACTAGTTTTCCTTGTCTTCGACAAATACTTCTATCAAGATTTGACTGTTTATCACCTTTTGGCTCACTAGCAGTTTCTGGATTGCTTATCCTCCATTGTACATCTTGGGAGTCGTACACTGACCCCATAACACTGGGAATTGCTTGTAAATCTTGCTCCAAGCATTGGATCCTGCATTCGTCACTCACTTTGCTATGTGGTACAGGTGGGTTAGTCACAGGGTGCTATACAAATTCAGGGCTGCAGTCTATGCCTACAGACCCTAAGGACCCCTTAGTGTGTGTGTCTACCATGACAGGCAAAGCCTAGACCCTAAGGCCCTGTTCACATCTGGGCATTTGTGATTTGAGGCTCCTGCTCTTTTTTGAGCAACCAGCTTCGTGCAATGCGGTTTGCTACAATTGCAGCACGTACTCCAAAAGATAAACAAACGTAACGAGCGCTCCAGTCTTCATACAACCAAGGAGATGCCGAAATGCCAACTGAAGAGGTGCAGCCCTTCTAAGATCGGGAAATCTGAGCACTAGTGGAAAAGAACAGACAAGGGCGCACTCTCATTGTGCATTACCGTGGTAGAACACGTATTTAATGAATAAAAAGAGGATATATACTCACAAACCAATGTGATTAAAAGCAGTATAAGTGGTCCACAAAGACAGTCACAATACATTTGTGTCTAATGATGCAAATAATCTGACGTGTTTCGGGAGCTGAACCCCCTTCCTCCTAGCTAGAAAGACCAGTGACATGGACAAAGTAAGACAGGGTTACCTTTTATGTACCAGGTCCTGGCTACATAATTCTTGTTGGATTATTTCCTGTACACAAGCCTTTTGGAGGGCACAGGTTATGGGATATTCTACCCCGATTCTACCCTGTGTTTTCACCCTGATTATTATCATTTTGTTTACTCAGCCCTGAAGGTATCCTGTTTTTTAACCACTTGCTGATCGCCCCATAGCAGATGTAATGCTACAGGGTAGCCGCACTGTGCAAAATTATTTATTTATATATATATATATATATATATATATATATTTTATGGTAATATTCTGAGGGGATTAAGCTCACACTGGCGGCATATGAAATCAAGGTCAGTCTTTATTTTTCAAATAATAACAAACAGCTTTTATGCCAGCAAAAAGAAATAAAACTGTCCCAGCAGCGGGATAATAGTCTTTCACACAAATATAGTCTTTGTGGCTTACCGCCATCCACAGAGTAAGTCATTCTACAGCACTGTCACCCCAGGGCTGTGTGTGCGTCCTCCTCTGAGGGTCAAACACAGCTCTTAGCCACTCCAGCAAAAATGGCTCAGTAGTTTAGGAGCAGACACTGTTTCTCAGCCATGTGTCTTCCTACACACAGCTCACACAGCCCCCCTGCTAGGTGAGGGCTATGCCCTTAACATACCTCTCCTCCCAGATGAGGCCATTAACCCTTCATCTTCCGGGGTGAGAGGTTAGAGACTCATCCCTCCCATTAACTCTTAAAGTCTCCAGACTCCAGGGACCCACAACAAACTAAAAAACACAGGAGAAACTGCTAACCAATTTCCTCTCTTGATGGCATTCCCCTGCAGTCTTTTAAAAGGAACAAAAATAACGCCCCTCGATGACTCATCCTTGGCACCTTCTAATAAATATATATACACACACACACACTATCTCACAGTAGTGAGTACACCCCTCACATTTTTGTAACTATTTTACTATATCTTTTCATGTGACAACACTAAAGAAATTACACTTTGCTACAATGTATAGTGAGTGTACAGCTTGTATAAAAGTGTAAATTTTCAGTCCCCTCAAAATAACAACACACAGCCATTAACCTCCCTAACGGTATTCCCGAGTGTAGCTCGGGGTAAAATGTCTGTACCAAAAGCGGTAACCCTGAGCTACACTCGGGCTTACCATGCGGCGCTGCATAGGGAGTCCCTGCAGCACTTACCTTGTCCTTTGCTCCCGCGATGTGTCCCCTGCAGTGTCCCCGGCCATCTCCTCCGGCCGATGCAGGCATCCGGCTTCTGTGTTCCAGTCCCTGTGACGCCGGGACGTACGGGCGCCGGCGGTGGCGGGAAATTTGAAAATTTAAAAAAAATTTCATTTTTTTCAAAACACATTTTTCATAGTAAAACATTGCTGTTTGCTAGTGCTTTGTCCTGTGCCCTGCCTGTGTTTTGTCTGTTCTTTCTGCCTGGAAACTGAGAAATGTCCATGGCGTCCAAAAAGTGTCCCTTTAGGTCAAAAGCGGGTTTAGATCAGCTAGAGAACAGCGAAATCAGATAGTAAATCAGAACCACTTACAGAATTGAGTGATAATGATTCGTGGGGAAATTTGTCATCAGACACTGAAAACGATTTTGCGACTTTGCTCAGTGATGTGCGAACTTGGCGCTATATTTAAAATTTCAGTGTTTTCGGTTTGATTATATTATTGAATTAAATGTATTATTATTATATTATTAGTTTTTATGATTTATTAAATTATAATTTATGATTTTGTGTTTCAAATTTTATCATACCCGGGATGTTTAATAGACTCTTGTTCAGACAGTTTTCAGTGAGTTATTCCTAAAAATTACAGCCTACAATAAAAAAACGACTTATTTCCATGCAAAATAATGGTACCGCTTTCAGCACCAAAAATCTGAAATAATCATACCGCTAGGGAGGTTAATGTCTAAACCGCTGGCAACAAAAGTGAGTACACCCCTAAGTGAAAATTTGGCTCAAAGTGTCAATACTTTGTGTGGTCACCATTATTTTCCAGCACTGTCTTAACCCTCTTGGGCATGGAGTTCACAGGAGCTTCACAGGTTGCCACTGGAGTCCTCTTCCACTCCTCCATGATGACATGGATGTTAAAATCCTTGCGCTCTTCCACCTTACATTTGAGGATGCCCCACAGATGCTCAATAGGGTTTAGGTCTAGAGACATGCTTGGCCAGTCCATCACCTTTACCCTCAGCTTCTTTAGCAAGACAGTGGTCATCTTGGAGGTGTGTTTGGGGTCGTTATCATGTTGGAATACTGCCTTGCGGCCCAGTCTCTGAAGGGAGGGAATCATACTCTGCTTCAGTATGTCACAGTACATGTTGGCATTCATGGTTCCCTCAATGAACTGTAGCTCCCCAGTGCCGGCAGCACTCATGCAGACCATGACACTCCCACCACCATGCTTGACTGTATTCAAGATACACTTGCCTTTGTACTCCTCATCTGGTTGCTGCCACACACACTTGACACCATCTGAACCAAATAAGTTTATCTTGGTCTCATCAGACCACAGGACATGGTTCCAGTAATCCATGTTCTTAGTCTGCTTGTCTTCAGCAAACTGTTTGCGGCCTTTCTTGTGCATCATCTTTAGGAGAGGCTTCCTTCTGGGACGACAGCCATGCAGACCAATTTGATGCTGTGTGTGGCGTATGGTCTGAGCATTGACAGGCTGACCCCCCACCCCTTCGGTCAACCATATCAAGGCCTGTCCTGAATGGAACCTGCCCTGTTAAGCCACTGTATAATCTTGGCCACCATACGGCAGCTCAGTTTCATGGTCTTGGCAATCTTCTTATAGCCTAGGCCATCTTCATGTAGAGCAGTGGTTCTCAACCTTTCTAATGCCGCGACCCCTTAATACAGTTCCTCATGTTGTGGTGACCCCCAACCATAAAATTATTTTCGTTGCTACTTCATAACTGCAATTTTGCAGTGGGAGGAGTAGTGCCACGTCATTGGTGTCAGTGGGAGGAATAGTGTCCCATCATTGGTGTCAATGGGAGGAATAGTGCCCCATCATTGGTGTCAGTGGTAGGAATAGTGCCCCATCATTGGTATCAGTGGTAGGAATAGTGCCCCATCATTGGTGTCAGTGGGAGGAATAGTGCCCCCATCATTGGTGTCAGTGGGAGGAATAGTGCCCCATCATTGGTGTCAGTGGGAGGAATAGTGCCCCATCATTGGTATCAGGGGGAGCAATAGTGCCTTAACATTGGTGTCAGTGGGAGGAATAGTGCCCCATCATTGGTATCAGTGGGAGGAATAGTGCCCCATCATTGGTATCAGTGGGAGGAATAGTGCCCCATCATTGGTATCAGTGGGAGGAATCGTGCCCCAACATTGGTGTCAGTGGGAGGAATAGTGCCCCATCATTGGTATCAGTGGGAGGAATTAGTGCCCCATCATTGGTATCAGTGGGAGGAATAGTGCCCCATCATTGGTATCAGTGGGAGGAATAGTGCCCCCATCATTGGTATCAGTGGGAGGAATAGTGCCCCCATCATTGGTGTCAGTGGGAGGAATAGTGCCCCCATCATTGGTGTCAGTGGGAGGAATAGTGCCCCCATCATTGGTGTCAGTGGGGGGAGGAATAGTGCCCCATCGTTGGTGTCAGTGGGGGGAGGAATAGTGCCCCATCGTTGGTGTCAGTGGGGGGAGGAATAGTGCCCCATCGTTGGTGTCAGTGGGGGGAGGAATAGTGCCCCATTGTTGGTGTCAGTGGGGGGAGGAATAGTGCCCCATCGTTGGTGTCAGTGGGGGGAGGAATAGTGCCCCATCGTTGGTGTCAGTGGGGGGAGGAATAGTGCCCCATCGTTGGTGTCAGTGGGGGGAGGAATAGTGCCCCATCGTTGGTGTCAGTGGGGGGAGGAATAGTGCCCCATCGTTGGTGTCAGTGGGGGGAGGAATAGTGCCCCATCGTTGGTGTCAGTGGGGGGAGGAATAGTGCCCCATTGTTGGTGTCAGTGGGGGGAGGAATAGTGCCCCATCGTTGGTGTCAGTGGGAGGAATAGTGCCCCATCGTTGGTGTCAGTGGGAGGAATAGTGCCCCATCGTTAGTGTCAGTGGGGGGGGGGAATAGTGCCCCATCGTTGGTGTCAGTGGGGGGAGGAATAGTGCCCCATCGTTGGTGTCAGTGGGGGGAGGAATAGTGCCCCATCGTTGGTGTCAGTGGGGGGAGGAATAGTGCCCCATCGTTGGTGTCAGTGGGGGGAGGAATAGTGCCCCATCGTTGGTGTCAGTGGGGGGAGGAATAGTGCCCCATCGTTGGTGTCAGTGGGAGGAGGAATAGTGCCCCATCATTGGTATCAGTGGGGGGAGGAATAGTGCCCCATCGTTGGTGTCAGTGGGGGGAGGAATAGTGCCCCATCGTTGGTGTCAGTGGGAGGAATAGTGCCCCATCATTGGTATTAGTGACACCAATGATTGGGCACTATTCCTCCCACTGACACCAATGATACTTACCTTGCTGACCCCTGCTCCAGCCTGGGCTCGCTCGCTCCCTCCCTCTCCCATGGTACAGACACTTACCGGTCAGATGTCTTCCTTCTCCGGCCGCTCTCCTCCTCTTCACTCGCTCGACCTTCGCGGTGCCGCTCGGCTCCTCCTTTCCAAGCTCCACCTCCTCGCCGGTGATTGGTCGCCTGTGTGCCTCTCCTGAGCTACAGTTCCGGCAGCCAATCACCGACGAAGGATTGATCCCGGGGGTGTGTCCAGATGACAGGGACGGCATGTCATCCCGCCCACGCCTGGAGACAGATCAAGGAGCGGTGTCTCGGTTCCTAAGGCCATCGGAAATATGTGTTTTCCGATGGTCTTAGGCGACCCCTAGGAAAGTGTCGTTCGACCCCCAGGTTGAGAACCGCTGATGTAGAGCAACAATTCTTTTTTCAGATCCTCATTGCCATGAGGTGCCATGTTGAACTTCCAGTGACCAGTATGAGAAAGTGAGAGCAATAACACCAAACTGAACACGCCTGCTCCCCATTCACACCTGAGACCTTGTAACATTAATACGTCACATGACGCTGGGGAGGGAAAATGGCTAATTGGGCGCAATTTGGACATTTTCACTTAGGGGTGTACTCACTTTTCTTGCCAGCGGTTTAGACATTAATGGCTGTGTTGAGTTATTTTGAGGGGACAGCAAATTTACACTGTTATACAAGCTGTACACTCACTACTTTACATTGTAACAAAGTGTATATATATATAAATAAAACACAGATCTCTCCCCTGTCAGCGAAGATGTGCTGCTTTCTAACTCTCTGCAAAGCAGAGAGATAAAAAGCAGCACACCCTCTAGTAAAACACTTCACCGTAATCACAAATCAGTTCACGATTAACCCTTTGATCGCCCCAGATGTTTACCCCTTCCTGCCCATTGTCATTAGTACTGTCAGTGCTTTTCATTAGCTCTGGTCATTGTATTCGTGTCACTGGGGATGTCAGTGGCAGTTAGTCAAGTTCCCACCCAGTGTCAGAATGCCCATCCAGCTATAAGTCGCTGATTGCCACCATTACTAGTATAAAAAAGTAAATTAAAAAAATTCCAGTATGTATACCTCCATTTGTAGACACTATATCGTTCATGTAAACCAAATAACGTACACCTATTTGGAATTTTTTTTTTTTAGCAAAGACATATAACCGAATACATTTTGGCCTAAGTTTATAAATGTTATTTTTTAAATTTTTTATTGGATATGTTTTATAGCAGAAAGTCCAAAATATTGTTGTTTTTTTTTAACTGACTGTCTTTTTTTTGTTTTATAGTGCAAAAAATAAAAACTGTGATCAAATGCCACCTAAAGAAAATAAATGTATTTTATATACGACATTGCATGACCACGCAATTGTCAAAGTAATGCAGCTCCATATTGCTAAAAATGGCCTGGGGTAAATCTTCTGGAGGGCAAGTGGTTAAAATGTTTACACAATTACAAATTAGCGGTCTTTTCTTCCACCTCACTGCCTGAAGTTCCTCTCTGGCTAATGGTATAGTGCTCATAAGACTCCTGACTGTGTACTTCCGACAACCATTTCTAGCAACAGTGTAAGCCGATTGCTGTCTCAGATGTTGCCTGATATGCCAGAGACACAGCCACAGGAACATGGTTCGCATCGGTGCTATTGCAATTCCTTCATACTGGACATATTGAAACCCCTTAGTCTACAACCATTCTAGAAGTACCCTGCAAGGGAGGTTCCTCACTTCACAATGACACTGAGGAACAAGAGCACATGATACAAATAGCAGGAATTCCCCAGCAGGCCCTGAAAAATTTCAAAACCTTTCAGACTGGTAACAGTTCCTGTATTCCAGAGAAAGATCTTACAGTGAGACTGCTCCATTCCCCTAATTTGAGCTCCCTCACAGATGCACAGCATGTGGCCTGTCCACTCCAGAGGCTATCACCACTTCTGGAATTGCTGGATGCTAACAGCAGTAAACACTGTTGTGCGTCTCTGCCCCCGATTATCTTCAGTTGCTACATCCTGAACTGCCTACTGGACTTCACATTTCAGAAAGTAAGGGGGACATTTAGTTTTTAGCAGGTGAGTTGGATTATTTTTCACAGCCAAAATTTATTGAACTAGCTTGACACATTCTGGCTACTGTAGACTCTTGGTTGAAGCAGTGGGTTCTAGTCTCTGCTTAGCTCCATCTAGTGCTGTCCATCCCCCACGTACTCTTTTGAGAATGAAAAAGGAGACCATTCCTGGAAAGCCTTTCCCTTACTTGGATCAAGCTGAATGAGCCCTATATAATGAGTGGCCCAACTCAGAGTGGCTATTTTGTGATACTTTTGATGTACCCCTTTGTTGTACCCCATGGAAGTGCAGTTAAACTATAACTAAAGGCAAAACTTTTTTTTAGTTTTAGAGTGGAGATGGATTAGAACTAGGGATGCACTGAAATTTCGGTGGCCGAAAACACCCCTATCGGTCGTTGGCCGATATGAAAATAAGCACCGATGCAGTTGCCGAAATAACCCCGTCACTGTCCCTCGCCGCTGCTCGGTAGTTATCAGCCTTACCTGAGAAACCACCAAATGATCCCAGCACTGGGCATAGAGATAAGTGAAGGAAAGATGGCCTCCACTTATCTCTATGCTCTTGGAAGACCAGAGCGACATCACTTCCGGTTCCACGCCTTGTAAATAAGACTTTTTTTTTTTTTTTTTTAAGCATTAGATCAATGCTTTTTTTTTTTTTTTATGTAATGCTTTACCTTGTAGAGCAGAGATGTGGTGTCTTATTGACCCCATATCTCTCCATTAAGAGGACCTGTCACTAATTATTTCTATCACAAGGGATGCATGCATTCCTTGTGATAGGAATAAAAGTGATTAACATTTTTTAAAGGGACAGTGTAAAACAAAAAAAAAGTAAATAAATTAGCAAAAAATTTTAGAGTGCCCCCGTAGTGGTGAACACATACGTAGGCCACGCTCACATATGCAAACGGTGTTCAAACCACACGTGTGAGGTATCACCACAAACGTCAGATTTGTCAAATCATTTTAGCACTAGATGTCCTCTGTAACTTTACACTGGTAACCTTTACAAAATTTTTAAAGCATCACCCATGGAGATTTTTAAGTACAATAGTTTGACACCATTCCACAAGCGTGCGCAATTTTAAAGCATGACATGTTGAGTATCTATTTACTCAGCGTAACATCATCTGTCATATTTTACAAAAAAACTGGGGTATAAATTGTGGGGTTTTTTTTAATCATTAAAGTATTTTTTTTTTCCCCAAAAAAATTGCATTTGAAAAATTATATTAATTTTTAAAAACTGTCCATCTCGGTTTTGGTTTTTCGCCAAGTGCATCCTGAATTTTCGGTTTCGGCACCAGAATTTTAATTTTGTTGCACCACTAATTAGAACACCTGTTAGCTTTTTATTGCTGTTTGTGTCCCATTTAGGGAGATTAACCCTCTCTATTTGTCCTGTTTACCATTATCATCAAACTGAAAGTAAGAGAAATTCTAAATATTGCGTTGTCCCCTGGAAAGTAAGAGGGGAAATTTTCACTAGTTCTGGTGACCTGGGAGTCACCACGGAATTCACTTAATTTGCAGAGATTTTCTAACTTCCTGTTTTTGGCTATGAAACAGAAAGTGAAGGTAAATCTCCACAATGGTACAGAAGTAGCAAAAAATAAACTGACGGTTTTACCCTCCCTCTATCCAAAATGAAAAAAAAAAAAGTTATGTCTCTAGTTCTACTTTCAATAGAAGACTGTTCCTACTGTGGATTCAGTGATACACACTAAATATTTACATTTCCTGTTTCCATTGATGGTATTCTCGCCTTCCTTTTATGGATTCATTTGATAGGTGTTTGGTAACTCATTTGGAGTCCCCCTTTTGCCTTGGCAGAACCAACCTTTCAACTGGCTCTTGCCACCTTGTTAGTTGCCCAGTCCAAAGCAAAACCGGTCTGGAGAAATCTATGGGTGAACATTTTTCTTATTTCATAGATGATCTTAACCTTGCTGCAAGATTACAACTCTTGACATCAGCTCTGCTCTTCTGTGTGGTCGCCAAGGAGAATGTAATCTGTCAAGTGTTCTGAATGGCCTTACATTTTGTGCATGTGTGCAGACTAGTCGGCAGAATACCTTTTTGATTCCTTGTGCACATGCCTTTTGGAAGTATCCTTGAAGAATACATTAAGGTTGCTGCTGAGGGAAGGGGGCTCCTACCATGCAGATAAGATGTGTTCATCCTTCAGGGAGGCATCAATACTGAGGGTCCTTCCCATCATGGCAGACCTCTCACACCTCACAGCTGAGCCCACCAGATCTGTTCAGAAACTGTCTTCACTATAAGATGGCCCTACTCCTTAAAAAAGAGAAGGGGAAAAAAAAAGTTTGGTCAACATCAGCTGAGTGACCTCTGCCTGGTCTTCTATAGGCATACCACTAAATCTTGCATATGGGAGCTCTTCTAAATGTAATAGTAAGCGTAATGTGAAAAAATACACGTTTTTGAATTTTAATGCACAAAAAGAAAATATAATACCCAATTGTTTGGTGAAATTTAAAAGATGTTACACCGAGTAAATAGATACCAAACATGTTAAAATTGTGCATGCCTGTGCAAGGGCAACAAAGAGTGTAAATGTTATTATCCATAGGTGACACTTTAAAAGCCTTTACAGTTTTTACTTTAGATTTACACAAGAGGTCCAGTGCTAGAATTACTGCCCTCGAGTTGACGTTCGCGGTGATGCCTCTTGTGTGGGACGATCACTGTGTGCGCGCATATGGAACCAATGTGTGCGTTCACCTATTTATTTATTTTACACTTGCTTTAATTTTTTTTTTTAGTCACTCTTACTGTTATCACAGGGAATATAAATATCCCTTGTGATAGCAGAAGACAGTGACAGGTGATCTTTATGAAGAGATCAGGGGTCTGTTAGACCCCAGATTTCTCCTCTGTCCTTAAAAGCATCTGATCAAACCAATATCTATGTGATCAGATGCCTTCCTAATATAAACATGGTGCTGATTACATCCGGGGAAACCAGAAGTGATGAATGTTAGTTGCTTCTGGTTTCCTATACCATAATGATGATCAGAGCCATTCTGGTCTCTGATTACTTCTATGGTCAACAGGCAGTAGTGTCAGCTGGTCACTCAGATATCCCAGTGAGATGGGTTGGGGGAGAGAGGGGAGTCCCCTTTGCACTACTTGTGAAAGCAATCCAGCAGCTAATTAGCCGCAAGGATTGCTTTTATATATAAGCCACTCCAGGTCACTGGCAGTATCCTCCTCTCTACACATGAAGGCTAGGTCCATTGCATGGATCCCCTTTTCTACACTGGCCTTCAATTCTCAGACTCCGCTCTGAGTCTTGATATGTCTGCCCTCTATCATACAAATGTCAAAGATCACTGAGCCACCTGCTTTACTAGCTGAGCAGTCTTCTGATCTTGAATTCTTAGGCTCCATGCACACTGGGCTTTTTAATAACGCTGGTAGCGTTAGCTGTGCAAGGTCACGTTAAAAATGTGAGGTTTTGTTTTTTTTGTTTGTTAGCATCTTTGCTTTAGCATTTAGCCACATTTGCATTTTTTTAGCATTTTTTACCCTCCAATTTTTTTTACTCAAAAAAAGTCAAACACTGGTTTGCCATGTTTTGATGCGTTTTACCGTGTTTTTTAGCGTTAGAACATTTTTACAGCTAAAAGCTCCTCTAGAAACCCACTAGTTCTGTTTATTTTTCCAGCCAAACAACGCCTCTGCCAAAAACCGCTTATTACAGCCTATGTGTGTATGGATGGACACATAGGATAACATGCTGGGGAGTTCACTGGCTGTAGAAAAAAAAAAAAGTCAAAAACAGCAGCTGTAAAAACGTCCTGTGCATGAGGACTAAGAATTGACCTTGACAGCGGTCAGCTTCAATGCCGAATTAATGCTAGAAAATGATATATTGTCCCTATCCTCAGTTCTTCCTTTTATGTGCTTGTCTCCTTCAATATGTGGTCTATAGATACCTCAGCTTTTGTCTCTGCATCTCACCAATCATATTCAGCTGCTGTATAGACTCTTTTAGAGATCTCCCAGCATCTGTAATCCCTTAATTAGTTCATTAGTTAGACACATTCCAACCTCTAGGTTGGGTGCCCTCCATTTCCATGCAGATTCCCCCTCCACATACTCTAATCTATTGTGGTAGGTAGTTTTCCCCTTGTGTGATAGGGAACCCTGTTCTACAAATTGTTTGCGTTCCTCATCCAGCAACTTCTTCCATTGGACACTTAGCACTTGCTGTCTGACAGGTTTTGGTAAGACTTCGTATATTCTCTTCATAATACTGCCACTGCATTTCTTGTGTGCTCAACTTTGCAAAAAGTTGTTCTTTGTTGCTGTTTTGACTATGTGCTAACCTAGAGGCCTCCTTCAGGTGCTCTTGCACACGCACAGCCCCCTCCCCTCTTGTTTTAGAGTGATTACTCCCATACAAGGCCTTTTTTAAGAACGGAATCTTTACCTTTCCATTACCCATTACAGCAGCAGTTCTGCTTTGGCTCCCCCTGTGCTCTACCTGGGGCCTCCCTCCTTTCCTCAAGTTGCATAGTAACAAAGAAGCTAGTCCTGGAAGCTAGTCCTTCTTTTTCTTCGGGATTTTTTTGTCCCCTTCTGTGGGAATGTCATTCTCCTTCCCTCTGTCTTGATTTGAGGACAAGTCAAACTCTTACTATATGTCTTATGGATAGGGTCAGGACTGTCATGTATGGCTACCTGCCATTTATCGCCTTTCAGACTGACCCCTTTTCTGTGTCTCTCAGGGCAATTCCTCTAGGTTAAATTGCTTTTTTTTGCAGGCTCCTGCCCTCCGGAAATGAGTCTTTCTTACCTGCATCCATGCCCCTTGGAGGTTGGGGTTCTTGGGTTCTTTACAGCACCTGGCATCAGTTCTTTTCAGGGGTTGCAGGGCCACTGCCTGTTTGGTTCATGTTAAGGTGCTTATGTTGTTGCCTGTGTGTTTTGGTCCATTGACCCTTCTTCTTTCTGTGGGCCTGTTGCTGACATTTTGGCTGTTTTTATTACCCACCTCTTGATTTATTTTTGGGGATGTCCCATGGTATAAGAATCAACACCTGTGTCCTGTACTGTAGGAATAAGAAAATTAAGAATTTTTTGATGTACCTGTAAATTTCATTTCTTGCAATACAGGACAGAGGTCCCTCCCCTGTCATTTCTACTGATTGGTAAAAAACTGAAGCCTCACGTTGTGGGCAGGGTTATATGGGTACACTGGGGGTGTTTCCCAGCAAAGCCTTTCCCAGTGTCTAAACATCTGAAGGTAGTGGCATATAACACAAGGTCTAAGAATTAACGTCTGTATGCTGTACTCCAAGATAGGAATTTTGAAGTACTTGTAAATTCCAAATGTATCTATGTTTAGGAAAGATTACAAATTTTGATAATATCAGCTGCAGTCAGCATCACATTCACTCATCATATACAGTATGAAATGCATGCAAGCTTATCAAAAACACTGCAAAACCTTTAAAAAACTTGTAAAGCCATAATTTTCATAGCTTCAGACATCTGACAGAGATGCCAAAAGTTGTATAGTCCTAGCTGAGTAAAACTTTTTTTTTTTTTCCCTATATTTTACAGAATGACCATCAACATCTGCAAGTTGCTTTTTTTTAGTTGTCTTTTAAATGTACAAACTTTTCATTTATTTTATATTTAGTACACCAACTGATTTTTTATTTTTTGTGGCCCCTCTGAATAAAGGAGCAGTGTCATTGTTCATCGGATTCTGGCTAGTGATGCGTTAACGGGCCAGAAAAAGCCTAAATTGTAAGGAACAATTGTCAGGTATTGGAATTTGTATTCCAACAACCACCAGTAACATTGTTGTATAACATGGTGTTAGCGGGCAGGAAACTTGCCAAACTCCATTCAAAACTAAATTTTGAATTTGGGGTGTTGTTCCTTTTTACCAAAATTCATTCATTTATTTTAAGCATTGCTGAGACATAGCTTTAGCTTTTGTTTGCCCTGTTATTTTAACCCCTTATTCTTTCACTTTATTATAGATTCAAGCTCAATAGATGTCTTGTATCCAGATCCATCAGATTCATATACCGGTGGGCTTTTCCCAGGTTCCGGCTCTTTTGACTGGAGTTCCCCAGATAGTAGTGGAGAGGGGAGAAACCATGAAGGAGGGCAAGAGAACAGCGTGGAGCGGTCTTCCCGGCCAGGGAACAGTCGCATTCCTGGAAAAGACCACCGGCGTTACTATCACAGTCACTGGAGGCTTGAGTATTTGATGGACTTCAATGCACGTTCTCATAGCATGATCTGTATGGTTTGTGGCAGTTCCCTGGCCACCTTGAAACTCAGCACCATCAAACGTCACATTCAGCAGAAACACCCCTATTCCCTCACTTGGACTCCCTGTGAAAAGGAGGTCATCATTGGTGGCTGGGATGCCCATCTATGTGTTGATGCTCAGACCCTTACAGGAGGCGAAGAGCAGGGGGCAGGTAAATTTTGGTCTACAAATATCAAGTCTGGCAGTGGTCAATACTTTTTCATTGACAATATTCAAAAGTACAAGCCTAGTATACCTGGAAGCCAAATCCAGGGAACCTTTATTAAATGGTGTGAGGGCCCTTGGCCCAGATGCACACAGATGGTAAGCAAGGTGTTTACTTTGCTTCCATTACTCCTGCAATTTAAAAGCGACTATGAGGTTCAACAGGCAATCAAAGCAACAGTCCGTTCACCTGCACAGAGAGCGCTTGCACGCACACACTCGGCAGAACAGTAGGGCCATGTCAGTACATTCAAGTGAGATTTTGAGTTCAGTATGAAAAGAGCTTAAAGCTCTTGTGTTTACTAGGCCTTTTGTGTTGTCATTATGTGTAAGCATTTGTGTATTTTGTCATGTAAAGAATTCCTTTCAACCATTAACTGTCTCATATTTTGTTCATTTTTAGACTGTTTCCATCGGCGTCTCTATATATAATTATATACATCCTCATTGGTGTATATCTTAACTCTTTCCTTTCTCTTTCTACAGATGGTATTGAAGTTAAACCTGGTCCAAAAAAGAAGCGTCGTCTTCCTCTGGTAGCAAAAGGATCATGGCGTCCTCTGTTAGGATCTGAGATTGAGCTGCCTCCACCTCCGGACAGAAGCCAAATAGAACAGTATATGAATGAGTCTTTTAAACAGTGGTTACGATTAGAGTTTTTGATGGATTATGATTGTCAAGGGGACAAGCTGTACTGTATGATGTGTGCAACAGCTTTACCAAGTCTCAGTATTCATGATATTAAAAATCATATTTTAGACAATCATCCCACATCCATTTATTTCAACTCCCCACAGAAAGGTCTTATTATAGATTCATGGATAAATCGTAAGGAAGGTCCAGAAGAGATTGTAGATGTTGAGGATGAAATGGATGAAGATGAGGAAGAAGATGCAGAGGTTGATCTGACAAAAAATGATTTTGATGAAGAGGATTATTTGGTAGAGAAAACCATTACAGATCCAGGACTGCAAAAAAATGTGGGTAAAGAAAATATTAATGGAGAAACCAAGGAAAAGGGAGAGCAAAAAAATGTTGAGACTTTGGAAAAAGATGGTCCCAAGCTTAGCAAAGTTCAACAGTTAGAGGACAGAAATGTGAACCCACTGGAGGAAGAAAAGACTGGAAAAGAAAAACCCTCACAGGTAGAAGAAAGGAATATTGGGGAGGCAAAGCTTCAAGATAAGGACTTCAAATCTAAAGTGGTGAAGAAGTTGGAGGAGCAAGAAAAGGTTATAGAGGCACAGCTTCTGGAGAAAGAGAAACAGAACAGTAATGAGCCACAACTGTTGGAAGAGGAGAAACTTAAAGCCAGAGAAACAAATCTCTTGGAGGAGGGGGAGAGGAAGACTAAAGAGACACAGCTGCTAGAAGAAGAGAAGCTTAAAGAGGCACAGCAGAAGGAAGAAACACCATTGCTGGGCAATGAGGAATTAAAAACTAAAAAACTGCAAACACTTGAGGAAGAACAATGTAAACCTATAGAGGCACAGTTGGAAGAAGAAAGAGTAAAGGTGTCTAACCATATGGAACTAGTGAAAGCAAAAGCGGTCCAAACACAGTCAGGTGAAAACCTGTGTGTGCCAGAAAACGTGAAAATAGAGAACCAGGAGACCGAACCAATCGTGAAGCTTAAAGGACAAGTTCTTGCTTCAGCTCTGGAGACCACAGTTGGGAATATCAAAAATGAGCAGGAGAAACATAATAGTCCAAAGCTGATAGAAGAAGGGAAGAAACTCTCAGTAATTCCAGAGAAACGTATCATTCAGGTGCAACAAGCGCCAGCTGTGTTGGGAATTGGAGTTCCCCTGTTAAAAAGTGAGTGACATCCATCTTAGTCAAACTAAAGCGATTTGATAAGCATTAGTATTATATTTGATTTACTGTGTGTTCATTCATATGCTTTCCTGTTTGTTTTCCCTTTACAGTGGAAACTCCAGCACCTATTATTATCACACGGGTCTCCGTTCTACCAGAGCATACAGTGATTACACCTCCAAAACCAAAGCCTTCTACCTCCACTTCTGACGCCTCAAAAAACTATCGGGTTATTGCTCCCAAAGTTATTGCAGGTCCAGAAGAACTCCAAACACAAAAACCATCATCCTCTGGTAGCACTGAGTCTTCTCCTTGGCCTGCAGGGGTTGACCCTGCCATTTGGGAGGTTAGTTTATGGCAAGATAATAGTGGTAATACCATTAACAGTTTCCAGTGCAATGCTTATCAGATGCGTTGGCGCTCAGATTACTTGATGGACTACAATGGATTGCGAGGAAGTGTGGTCTGCATGTACTGTTGCTCCTCACTAACCGTACTGAAAGATAGTAGCATAAAAAGACATATTGTACAGAAGCACCCTCATACATCCAACTTTTCTGCTGAGCAAAAGGCAGCTGTCATTCTTGACTGGGAAAATAAGCTAGCTGAAGTAAAGAAACTGATGGCAAAGCATAACATGGAAGGAATTGTTCTAGGAGGTAAGAGGAACATTGGTAATATATTTTGTTTTTGTGGATGCACATAGAAAGAATGAATTTGTTGAAAAAATGTTTTAAAACTTGTAGATGTATTTTTTTTCCTCTAATAAGGAAGATCTTTGTGCCAAACTTTTGGGTGGCGGGTTTCATTATACTGTCAGCCATAGTGAACTTTTAAAAGTGAATGTCCTGCATAATAGCAGACACCAGAAGGCGAGTTAATAGTTTGCTTCTCAAAAAGATTGCCTTCGCCAACCTCAGGACTAAACCTTACCCATTGTCCATTAAGATCTCTTATCTTTGCCACTGAGCCACCTTTATTGAATACAGAGGTAGCAGCTGCTTGGATTTAGTCATTCAAAAATATGCACAGATGAATATTTTATGGCCTATAAATGTAATAGCAGGCATGCCCTGTTTTCTGTTCATAGACAGACTATTTAAACATGTAAAAGTGTCCGACAGGTTTGTTGAAAATCTGATCTTTAGATCCTGATTCATGAGATTCTTGATAGTCACTGCAACAATTAACCCCAGCTCACACTCCCCTAACAAGTGTGGGGACGTTTGCTGTGTACCTTTCAATCTTACTGTTGCGTGGAATCTTTTTACCCTGTAAATACAGGGTTTAACCTGTCATTAGAGTCCTCCTTAGCTCCATCGGTTAAAGCTGTGTCCCTTTCCCTATCGACTGGGGGCTCAAATACAGTTACACCAGACTTTGTGGCCACATTCATCCAGTATCTAGTTGGTTCTGATCACAGAGGTTCAAAGCGTGCTCACACTCCTTTCCTTACAGTGGCTGTTGCTAATCTGCTGACAGCCGTAGAGCCTTAGAAGCAGCAAGGCCAACGGTCACAGCAACAATTTCTAACTCCAGGTCACCTCATTCTCTCCCTCATGAGACCATATATGAGGAATCAGTCTTCTGCTGTTGACCCATATTTAAATGAGAGCTCTTACTGATGCAGTATGTTCTACTCTGCTTTTGAAGGGTCAGCCCTCTATCTGCAGTCTTGTATCTTTACGAGCACCTACAACTGCAAAGACCTTCACATTAGAACTGCTCTTTAAGGTATTCTTCTATGTAGATTGAAGGCACTAGGGGTGTGTACATTTTTGAAAAAACTATTTGTCCATGGACTAAATCGGGGCCCCAATCTATTTGTCCCTCATGACAATCTACTTGTCCAGATAAAAAAAAAAAAGTTTAACCAAACTGTATTTAAATCGAAGGTGATTTTAGGAATGTCAGGGGCTTTTAAAAACAAGAGGCTTTATGGCAACTTAAACGTGTAATAATATTTTTAACATTGTGCTATTCATCTCCTCCTCCAGCCACGCACCCAGGGACTAGCAGGGAGGAGAGAGACCTTGCAGTGTAATGAGCACCGATTGGCTGCTCGACAGGAAAGGGTGGCTCAAGGCTTATACTTTGTGTTTCTATGTTTTATAAAAAGATCTTAATTTGTTTAGAAACACGGATCACTTTTTTTTTGAAAGGAAAGGTTTTCTCCCAATATGCTGCCACGTAGGCTGCTTTCTATTAAGGCCTGTGGAAAAACAGCCAGACAAGACGTGACATACACCATGCCCTGTTGGCTGAGTGAGGACAGAAGAGCCTCCTGAACCGGCATAAGATGTGGCTGTTGAAGAAGGCCCACAAGTGATCTGTGATCGGTAGTGTGGAATATACTTAGAGGTTGAAGGGGTAGTTAGCCCCAGCGTAAATACAATTATTTTTATCCTTTAAGTAGCTCTTAACCACTTGCCCTCCGCCCTATAGCAGAAGTACTGTGCTGCTATTGGCGGCTAGAGATGTCAATCACCCGGGCCCGGTCGGCGATTCCCGATCGGTGGGCAAAGCTGACAGGAGAGACCTGTGTGTAAACACAGGTCTCGATCCTGTCAGCTTGGACATGCTGTTTTGTATCTCTCTGCACAGCAGAGAGATACAAAACAGTATGTCTCCCTAGTAAAACACAAACCCTTCTTGCCCAGTGTCATTAGTACTGTCAGTGCTATTTCTTAGCACTGATCACTGTATTCGTGTCACTGGGGATGTCAGTGACAGTCAGTTCCCACCTAGTGTCAGAATGCCTGCCGCAGTCCCACTAGAAGTCGCTGATTGCTGCCATTACCAGCATAAAAAAAAATTAAATTCCAGTATATATACTGCCATTTCTAGACGCTATAACTTTCATGTAAACCAATTATTTACGCATATTGGGATTTTTTTTTAGCAAAGACATGTAGCAGAATACATTGTGGCCTAAGTTTATGAAGAAATTAGCTTTTTAAAAAAATTTTTTATTGGATATGTTTTATCGTCATCTCTTCTCTACTTTTAACTCTCGACTTTCTCCACCTCCACCCAGTACCTCACTCACTGCTCACGAGATTGTAAATCAAAAACAAGATTGACGCAATTCATAGGGGCATCGCCACTGCACCGACATCCATCCCACTTAGCATACCTTATGCTAAACCTCCCTCAACACTTTCCTCTTTTAACCTTGCTACTACCGAAGAGGTCATTAAGGTTTTCTCAAAAGTCCGTCTCACCACCTGCCCCCTGGATCCTGTCCCCTCACAACTACTACGGTCACCTTCTTCTTCCATCCTATGCTCCCTCACTCACATCTTCAATCTTTCCCTCTCTACTGGTGCCTTCCCCTCCCCTCTAAAGCATGCGCACATCACTCCCATACTTAAAAAGTCCTCCCTGGACCCCACCAACCTGAACAACTTAAGAATACATGATATATATATATATGCAGATGAACAGTAAGAGGCTTAGTGCAGAGACCAAATGATGTAAAACTATGCTAGATATCCTGAAGACAAAGCAAAGTGTATATGGTGTCAATGGTGCCAAAGTCAATCTATCCGTTGGTATAGCAAAATAAGAGAAATCCGTGACATTTGTGGTATAGAGAAGGAATGTTGATTGCACTAACCAGATAGCGCAATTGATTGCGCGTTGGAGTAAACAAGACCTACTCCTGGTCACTGGATCCGAGGCACTGCAACATGAATGGTCATCAGGTCAGCAACCTCCAGGTACTCTGTGTCATCTCCAGGTATTCCGTCATCAGCCACCGGAGGGATGTTACATGCTCTTATATCAGGAATCACCTCCCGTCATCAGCCACTAGGGGTATGTTGCACACTCTCGTGTCAGGAATCACATTGGGGGGCTCGTAGAATAAACAAGCCCAGGAGAGAGGTATCCAATAGTGTAGATATTTTATTTCAAAAGGTGCAATATAAAAACAAGTATTCAACTTATATAAATTTCCAAGATGGCCGCCGGTCAAACATAGGGACTATGTGGGGGGCACCTCTCTAACGCGTTTCGTGTAAATACACTTTGTCAAATCTTGGCCATCTTGGAAATTTATGTAAGTTGAATACTTGTTTTTATATTGCACCTTTTGAAATAAAATACTGCACTATTGGATACCTCTCTCCTGGGCTTGTTTATTCTACGAGCCCCCCAAGGTGATTCCTGATATAAGAGAGCGTGTAACATCCCTCTGGTGGCCGATGACGGAATACCTGGAGATGACACAGAGTATCTGGAGGTTGCTGACCTGATGACCATTCCTGTTGCAGTGTCTTGGATCCAGTGACCAGGAGTAGGTCTTGTTTACTCCAACGAGCAATCAATTGCGCTATCTGGTTAGTGCAATCATCATTCATTCTCTATACCACAAATGTCATGGATTTCTCTTATCATTTTGCTATACCAACAGATAGATTGACTTTGGCACCATTGTCACCATATACACTTTGCTTTGTCTTTCAGGATATGTAGCATAGTTTTACATCATTCGGTCTCCGCACTAAGCTTCTTATTGTTCATCTGAATATGTATATCATGTATACTGTATTTTATAATTTATTATCCTGCTTTTAGCGCTGCACATTTTATGTTTAAGCATTTTATAAGGAGGTCTTTTGAGGTTTTGCCTTTTATGCCAGCAGCTTCTAACCGTTCATCACTATTTTTTATGCAGCGCTCATTTTACCCATTGTATATGAACAACTTAAGACCCATCTCCCTGCTGCTATTTACCTCTAAACTCTTAGAATGCTTAGTCTACAATCGCCTGAGCTCCCACCTCACCGACAACAACCTTCTTGACCCTTTACAGTCTGGTTTTTCGCTCACTACACTCCACTGAAACTGCCCTACTAAAACTCACTAATGATCTACTAACAGCTAAAACCATGGCCACTACTCCGTACTCTTACTACTTGACCTCTCTGCGGCTTTTGATACGGTTGACCATCCCCTCCTCCTCAAAATCTCCACTCTCTTGGCCTCAGAAACTCTGTTCTCTCCTGGTTCTCCTCCTACCTATCGCAGCGCTCCTTCAGCATTTCCTATAACGCTGCCTCCTCCTCTTCACTCCCTCTTTCTGTAGGGGTCCCTCAAGGTTCTGTCCTTGGACCCCTTCTCTTCTCCATCTACACCTCCTCCCTTGGTCACTTGATAAACTCTCACGGCTTTAAGTACCATCTCTATGCTGATGACACACAAATCTATCTTTCTACCCCTCACCTCACCCCTTCAGTCTCCTCTTGCATTACTAACCTACTAAGCGACATATCAGCATGGATGCAATAAAGTAATATAAATAGCGCCATGGAAAAAAATAAACGAATTGGCCACAAAAACCTAACCTATAAATATAGGGTGCATAAATTATGAAAAAAACAGGTTGCGCTAATAAAAATATACAAATAAATATATCTCAATATCATAAATAAATCATATAAAGTCTAAACAAAAGTCCAAAGTGATATAATGCGTGATGATTAACCACTTGCCCCCCTGAGGGTTTACACCCCCCCCCCCCCTCCTGACCAGGCCTCTTTTTGCTACTCGGCGCTGCACTAATTCAACTGATAATTGTGCGGTCATGCAATGCTGCACCCAAACGAAATTAACGTCCTTTTTTTCACACAAATAGAGCTTTCTTTTGGTGGTATTTGATCACCTGTGCGCTTTTTATTTTTCACGCTATAAACAAAAAAAGACCAAAAATGTTTAAGAAAAACATTATTTTTTACTTTCAGCTATAAAAAAGATATAGTAAACTCAAAGTTAGTTATAAATTTAGGCCAAAATGTATTCTGCTACATGTTTTTGGTAAAATAAAATCCCAATAAGTGTATATTGATTGCTTCGTGTGAAAGTTATAATGTCTACAAACTATGGTATAGATACTGCAATTTACGCCATATTTTTGCTATACAGCGCTGCGCTAGTTTAACGGACAATTGTGTGGTCATGCAATGCGGTACATAAATGAAATTTACATCCTTTTTTTCCACACAAATAGAGCTTCTTTTTGGTGGTATTTGATCACCTGTGCACTTTTTATTTTTGGCGCTATAACCAGAAAAACTTTTGAAGAAAAAAAATTTTTTTTTGAAAAAAACAATATTTTCTCATTTCGGTCATAAAAAATATCCAAAAAAACTAAAATTTCGTCATAAATTTAGGCCAAAATGTTTTCTGCTACATGTTTTTGGTTAAAAAAATCCCAATAAGTGTATATTGATTGCTTTGTGTGAAAGTTATAGCATCTACAAACTATGGTATAGATAAGGGAATTTACACAGCTTTTACTTTCTGACTGCCCATCACATTTCTTGAGATGCTAAAATACCAGGACAGTACAAACACCCTCAAATTACCCCTTTTCAGAAAGTAGACACCCTAAGCTATCTGCTGAGAGGCATATTGAGTCCATGGAAGATTTTTTTTTTTTTTTTTATGTTCACAAGTTTCTGGAAAATGACAAAAACATTTTTTGCTTTTTTATACGAAGTTGTCATTTTAAATTATTTATTTCTCGCACAAGCCATGGGTATATGTAGAATTACACCCCAAAATACATTCTGCTACTTCTACCGAGTATGGGGATACCACGTGTGTGAGACTTTTTGGGAGCCTAGCCACATACAGGAGCCTGAAATCCAATGACCACTTTGAAAGCCTGAAGGTGCGTAACTTCCTCATTACAGTTCCTCACTACCTATCACAGTTTCGGAGGCCCTGACATGCCAGGATAGCACCAAACCCCCCCAAATGACCCCTTTCTGGAAAGTAGACACCCCAAGGAATTTAAAAAGATGCATGGTGAGTATTTTGCAGATCTCATTTTTTCTCACAAGGTTTTGAAATATAAAAAAGAATAGAAAAAATGTTTTTTTTTCCTTCATTTTCCAAAAACTTGTGGCAACAAATAAGATCTGCAAAATACTTACCGTGCTTTTTATCAAATTCCTTGGGGTGTCTACTTTTTCAAAAAGGGGTAATTTGGGGGGGGTTTGGTGCTATCCTGGCATATCAGGGCCTCCGAAACTGTGATAGGTAGTCTGGAAGTGTAATGAGGAAATAAAGCCCTTTAAAAGCCTGAAGGTGCTTATTGGATTTTGTACTGTACTTGGCTAAACTGCCAAAACGTCTCTCACGTGTGGTACCCCCATACTCAGGAGAAGTAGCAGAATGTATTTTGGGGAGTAATTCCACATATACCAATGGCATGTCTGAGCAGTAAATCATTTTAAGTGACAATTTTGTGTAAAAAAAAAAACAAAAAATTTTTTTTTTTGGCATTTTCCAAAAACTTGGGGTAAAAAAATAAATTCTATTGATTCAACGTGCCTTTCAGCAAATAGTTTGGGGTGTGTACTTTCCAAAAAGAGGTCGTTTTGGGGGGTGGGGGCGTTTTATGCCCAGCATTAGAAGTTTATGCCACACATCACTCACTCTTCTAACCACCTGAAGATCAAGCCTTTTCTGACACTTTTTGTTCACATGAAAAAAATCAGTATTTTTTGCTAGGAAATTAATTTAAACCCCCAAACATTATATATTTTTTTAAAGCAGTTACCCTAGTGAATAAAATGGTGGGTACTACAATTTTTTATGGCACATAGTACTCGTGCAGCGATTTTTCAAAAGCAATTTTTAAAAAAAAAATACACTTTGTTTACTTTGAATGCAGAAAAACACAATATATTGGCCAATTATTTGGTAAAATATAAAAGATGATGGTATGCCAAGTAAATAGATACCAAACATGACATGCTTTAAAACTGCGCATGCCCCATGCAATGGTGACAAACTGAAAACATTTTTAATATTCATATGCAACGCTTTAAAAGCCTTTAAAAGCTACCATTTTAGATTTACAGAAGAGGTCTAATATTAGAATTACTGCCCTTGATCTGATGTTCACGGCAATACCTCACATGCATGGTGCAACTGCTGTTTACATACCGGCACAGGGTCAAGGCTTGTGCACAGAGGTGTGCGCGCATGGGAGGGGCGTTTTTTTTTTTTTTTAATTATTTTTACATTGTACCTTTTTACATTATTTTTTTTAATCACTTTTAATGCTATAACAGGGAATGCAAATATCCCCTATAACTTCAATGGGCATTGTCATATATTCTTTTTTGAGAAATCTGCGGTCTATCAGACTCTGGATATCTCCTCTGCCCTTACATTATCTAATCAAACCAAAATCGGTGTGATCAGATGCTTTCCCAATTTACAAATGGCGCTGTTTATATCCTGTGAAACTGAAGTGATGAAATGCTTGTAGCTTCCGAATTCTAAGACTATAGAGATGATTGGCACCACTCTGGTCTCCAATCAGCTCTATGGTCAGCTGGCACAAACACCAGTTGCATTCTCAGGTTCCCCCGATAGCACAAGTCTGCCCGAGAAGGCCATGGAAGGCAGGGGGGGCATTATCTCCCGCTGCTTGTAAAAGCAATCCTGCAGCTAATTAGCCACTAGGATTGCTTTTACATGAAAGCCGATTGCCGGCTGAAAAAAATGATACCAGGATGATGCCTGCAGCTGTAGGCATCATCCTGGTATAACCATTCAAAGTCCAGTGATGTACCAGTACATCACTGGTCCTTGTTGGGTATATATACTATGTTCTTTTTTTTTTTTTGTATGCAGCCTGTGGGCTGAATGAAAAAATGAGAAGAAATCTCTGCCAGAAAAAATGTGTGGTATGCCCACCATTAGAATATACCACCCTGCATCCACCCACTTCTAATGCTGGGCACACATTAGGTCACACTTTGCCACAAGCGCCAGTTCCAAGATTGAACAAATGTCTAAATAGTGGCACGCTTGAATAAAAATTGTCCACATATAAGTGGTACCCCATATGGAAAAAAAGATGACACCAAGTCCCAAACTATCTTGCCACTGCTCCCCATGTAGCCTGGGCATCCAGGGGGCTCCACGTGACTATCTTTGCTCTCGTAAATCCAAAACTTATAAGTATAGCCTGTTGTCCTCTCACAGGTCTTCTACATCTTGACCCCATATCTGGCACGCTTGCAGGGGAGAAATTGTTTGAATGCAAGGCAGCTAGAAAAATGAATCAGGGACTCATCAACACAGATGTTTTGCTGGGGAGTATAGACGTCTGCAAATTTTTGGTTAAGGTGATTTGCGAGGGGCTGAATTTTGTGGAGCCGGTCAAATTCAGGGTTACCCCGAGGATGACAGAGCGTGTTGTTGAAATGCATAAAACACATTATACTCTCATATCTATGCCTGGCCATGGCAGCAGAGAACACGGCATATGATGAATCGGGTCTGCGGACCAAAACAACCGCAATTCATTTCTTTTAGTAATGCCCATGTTGAGGGTTAGGTCTAAAAAAAAAAATTTAAATTCGAAAACCGTAATGAGTTTCCATGCGACTGGTCTGGCAAGGTTTGAATTTTGGTTGGCGGCGATAAATTGTGCATATAAATTTGATCCACAATCAACGCATACAGATATTCAGTAAAAAACAGCTACAAAAATCAAGGAGGAATGTGAAAGACCAAGATGTACTACACCGCTGGTGCTCGCCAGTTCACCAAAAGGTAGAGTGGCACTAGTACTGGCACTCTGCTGCATATGAGAGTCATCAAAATTTACCAGCAAGTGCTAACAGAGATCAGGCCTGATTCTGCGAACACTGCGGTTTTGTGTGCAATGTATCAAGTGACAGTGACCTACTGACACTGCACTTGCTGGGGGAGAAGGGGGGGGGGTAAGCGTAAGGGCTAAACGCAGGTGCCGGGGCTGATCCGGCTAACGCTGCGTTTTTGGGGACGCTATACTAATGTGAATGCTGGTATAGTGCTGATCTGATCAAAGCTATTGACCCGTTCAGACACTATACTAGCAATGAAGGCTTATTGTACATGAGCGTGCTCCTGGCAATCAAGGGGTTAAATGTGATGACTGGTGCACTGACGGGCAATCTGACGCTATCTGGGAGGGGCGTGAAAACCACGGGAGTGCAAATCACATATATATATATTTAAATGTGATTTTGCGCACCCATGCCGCCCTGTAGCAAAATTTCTGCTATAGGGCAGTCAGGAAGCGGTTACAGAAGCGGTTTGTGTTACGTTGCTGCGTTACTTTAACTGACAATTGTGCGGTCATGCAACAATGCACCCAAATTAAATTTACATCCTTTTTTTCCCACAAATTGAGCTTTCTTTCGGTGGTATTTGATTGCCTGTGCGGTTTGTATTTTTTGCGCTATAAAAAAAAAAGGCTGACCATTTTGAGAAAAAAAAAACCAATATATTTGACTTTTTGCTATAAAACATGTCCAGTAAAAAAATGTAAAAATCAAATTTAGTCATAAATTTCTGCCAAAATGTATTCTGCGACATGTCTTTGCTAAAAAAAAAACCCAATACGTGTAAATTAATTGGCTTACGTGAAAGTTATAGCGTCTACAAATGGCGGGAAAGATACTGGTATTTTTTTTGTATTATACTAATAATGGCGGTGATCAGCAATTTATGACAGTGATCAGCGACTTATGGCGGGACTGCGGCGGACATTTTGACACTGGGGGGAAACAGACTTGGGGTCACTGACATCCCCAGTGACACCAATACAGTGATCAGTGCAAAAACAAAAAAACACTGACACTGTACTAATGGCACTGGGGAGGAAGGGGTTAACCTTTTTAGTAAATGAAAGGGTTAACTGTGTGAGGGGAGTGTTTTACTAGGGGGCAGGGGTGTGTATTTCACAGGAACACGCTGATCCAGCGTGCTCTGAACTGTCAAATAGCAGAGCTGCAGTGTAAACACTGCATCTGTGCTATCTGTGCTATCTGTCAGTGATTACCGGTAATCGCCGGCACCCGGTGGCCAATGACCCGCCGGGATCCGGTGATGGACTCCTGCTGTCGCGATCTGTTTTGCAGAGCGCCGTTAAAAGACGGCGCTGTGCGCACAGGTGCCGCCCTGCCGCAGTAAAAACACTGCGGTGGGTCGGCAAGCGGTTAAAGGAGTGTTCAACAAATATCACCAAAGTGAATCCGCCACCAAATAGATTGAATGAACTCACCAGAGCAATAAGCTCATCATATTATAAATCAGCATACAGCGCTTTCTGCTCTGGGAGCAATGATCTGCAAACTGATGAGGCAACACTAGGAACTTGATATCTGGTCTCCAGGGAGCAATACTCTGCAGGGAATGTATACCATATGGATCCACTTCAAAAATCAGCCACCGAATCTTTAGGATGATCAGACCTCCACTCAAGATATAATAAAAGGAATAAAGACTCATGGTGCAGTACTTAATAAAACCTCCAATTTAATAAAACATATTACACTTACAAGAAAAAGTGTCTAAGCCTACACCAGCACAAACAGCGTGATGATGTTCACAAACACGGACCCGGCCTGGCTGCGAATGCGGCGTACCAGCGACTTGGGAACGTCCTGTCGTCACATTTAAAGGCTCTGTCCTAGGCGTTTCGTCACCGACGTCCTCACGACGCCCGTGCCCCCTTCCCTAACTTCTCCATCAAGATCAATAACACAATGATCATTCCCCCCAGGGTACTAGGTATAATCCTAGACTCCCATCTGTCCTTCCACCACCCAAATCCAATCACTGTCCAAATCTTGTAGACTTCACCTCCGCAACATCTCCAAGATACGCCCGTTCCTAACCTCGGAAACCACTAAGCAAGTTATTCACTCCCTTGTTATATCTCGCCTTGACTATTGTAACTCCCTCCTCATTGGCCTTCCGAATCGCAGGCTATCCCCTCTACAGTCTATCATGAATGCTGCTGCCAGACTTATCCACCTTACTAACCATTCTGTATCTGCCATCCCTCTCTGCCAATCCCTCCACTGGCTTCCCATTGCCCAACGGATAAAATTCAAAACATTAACAATAACGTATAAAGCCATTTATAACTCTGCCCCAAATTACATCAACGATCTTGTCTCTAAATATCACCCAAACCGTACTCTCCGCTCCTCGCAAGACCTCCTGCTCTCTAGCTCCCTTGTCTCCTCCTATGCTCGTCTCCAGGACTTCTCCAGAGCTTCCCCCATCCTCTGGAACTCTCTACCCCAATTTATCAGACTATCACCTACTCTGATCACTTTTAGGCGATCTCTGAAAACCTCTCTCTTCAGGGAAGCCTATCCTGCCCTCAGCTAATAATGGAATCTTCTACTCTTCCAACCAGTCCATCCCCCACAGTTACTACCTCTTGCACTATTAGCCCCTCCCTCCTAGATTGTAGGCTCCAAAGAGCAGGGCCCTTCTTTCCCTCCTGTATTGAGCTGTATTGTCTCCCGTTATATTGTAAAGCGCTGAGCAAACTGTTGGCGCTATATAAATCCTGTATATTATTAATAGCAAAAGTTTTTGTTTTTTTGTTTGTTTTTTTTTTCAAAATTGTCGGACTTTTTTGTTTATAGCACAAAAAATAAAAGCCACAGAGGTGATCAAATACCTCCAAAAGAAAGCTCTATTTGTGGGAAAAAAATTACATAAAGATAATTTATGTACAGTGTTGCATGACCGCACAGTTGTCGGTTAAGGTAACGCAGTGCCGTATCGCAAAAAATGGCCTAGTCAGGAAGGGGGGTAAATCCTCTGGAGGGCAATGTTTTGCTGCATTGAGGCCGATTGATTATGTAGGGAGAAGTAAAGATTGTGGACCGTAAGGCCTCATTCACACTTGCATGACTCACCAAAGTTTCTTTGCATTGTACATTGACAATGTATGTGCTTCACTGGATACAAGGCATATTTGAATTGGATGTGAAGCAAAAGAGAAAATTGCAAATTCTTTCAAAACAGCTATGTTAACCACTTCCCGCCCAGCCTATAGTAATTTGACGGCTGGGCGAGCCTCTCGTCCCTTCGGTAGGGCGTCGTATGACGTCCTTCCCGGATCGTGTATTTTGCGTGCCCGCAGGGCCGCACTGTGGTGAGATCTGTCACCGGCTGTGTACCTCAGACACAGCCGATCTGTGGCCCTGTTGCCAGTATCATTTGACCTGCTGTGACCAATCACAGTAGGCCACATGACAGTTGTATACAATGGATGGCTTCCTTTCATGCCATCCTTTTTATACAAGTGTGTCTTGCTGTGAATGGTCACAGTGATCACATGCACAGGCTGGGCCAATCACAGCCCATCTGTGTCATGTGATTAGCCGTGGCCAATCACAGCTAATCACAACAAAAAAACCTGAATTAATCGATTTCATTCAGTTAAATGCCTGTTTTATAGCAAATAAAATCTTTGCTATAAGCAATCAAATTGTGTAAAAAAAGAAAACAACAAAACAAAACTGATCACTTCCCCAAAGTAGTACAATGTTACTATGGTAACATTATACTACTTTGGGCATAGTGTAATAGGAAGAAAAATCTTAAAAAAAGAAAGTAATCAAACATACCGTATTTGCCGGCGTATAAGACGACTGGGCGTATAAGACGACCCCCCTACTTTTCCTGCTAAAATTTAGTGTTTGAGCTATACTCGCCGTATAAGACTACCCCTCTTCCAATGCACACCAGTGGCAGGAATAGTGCCCCATCATTGGTATCAGTGGCAGGAATAGTGCCCCATCATTGGTATCAGTGGCAGGAATAGTGCCCCATCATTGGTATCAGTGGCAGGAATAGTGCCCCATCATTGGTATCAGTGGCAGGAATAGTGCCCCATCATTGGTATCAGTGGCAGGAATAGTGCCCCATCATTGGTATCAGTGGCAGGAATAGTGCCCCATCATTGGTATCAGTGGCAGGAATAGTGCCCCATCATTGGTATCAGTGGCAGGAATAGTGCCCCATCATTGGTATCAGTGGCAGGAATAGTGCCCCATCATTGGTATCAGTGGCAGGAATAGTGCCCCATCATTGGTATCAGTGGCAGGAATAGTGCCCCATCATTGGTATCAGTGGCAGGAATAGTGCCCCATCATTGGTATCAGTGGCAGGAATAGTGCCCCATCATTGGTATCAGTGGCAGGAATAGTGCCCCATCATTGGTATCAGTGGCAGGAATAGTGCCCCATCATTGGTATCAGTGGCAGGAATAGTGCCCCATCATTGGTGTCAGTGGGAGGAATAGTGCCCCATCATTAGTATCAGTGGGGGGAATAGTGCCCCATCATTGGTATCAGTGGCGGGAATAGTGCCCCATCATTAGTATCAGTGGGGGGAATAGTGCCCCATCATTGGTGTCAGTGGGAGGAATGGTGTCCCAACATTGGTGTCAGTGGGAGGAATGGTGTCCCATCATTGGTGTCAGTGGGGGGTGGAATAGTGCCCCATCATTGGTGTCAGTGGGGGGGGGGGGAATAGTGCCCCATCGTTGATGTCCGTGGGGGGGAGGAATAGTGCCCCATCGTTGGTGTCAGTGGGAGGAATAGTGCCCCATCGTTGGTGTCAGTGGGAGGAATAGTGCCCCATCGTTGGTGTCAGTGGGAGGAATAGTGCCCCATCATTGGTATCAGTGACACCAATGATGGGCACTATTCCTCCCACTGACACTTGCTGACCCTGTTCTCGTATGGTGCTGCTGCAGCCAGCATATGTGGTTGCAGCAGCACCTCTACACTGACCACTTACCTGCTGGTCCTGCACTCGATTTTCGCGGGGCCGCTCGGCTCCACCCCCTCGCCGGTGATTGGCCGCCTGTGTGCCTTTCCTGAGCTACAGTTCTGGCGGCCAATCACTGGTGAGGAGGCGGAGCCGAGCAGCCGCACGAACATCCAGTGGCCGAACTGAAGGTTCCTGGACCGGATCGTCGTGGGACCGGAACCAGGTAAGAAACAGCCGCTGCCCACCCCTGTACTTAGTGTCCCTTCCATTGGGGGAAGGGGGGGGGGGCGGCGGCGGCAACGCGCCGCCCCCCTAAAAAGTGTCAGTATGCCGTATACCGGCGTATAAGACGACCCCCGACTTTTGAGAAGATTTTCAAGGGGTAAAAAGTCGTCTTATACGCCGGCAAATACGGTAAATGAAAAAAAAAATTCACTTTTTTTTTTTTTTTTTTACCAAACTGTCACCTGTCAGTGTCTCTGATCACCGATGATGCTGTACTGCACTGGTGACAGTATGTAAAAATGTATTTGTGAAAAATGTTTTTCTTCATTTCTTCATTTTCCAAAAAATTATGACAAAACAAATTACATCTAAAAACTCGCCATGCCTCTTATGAAATACGTCGGACTGTCTACTTTGCAAAAAGGGGTCCTTTGGGGGACATCTGTACTGTTCTGACATTTTTGGGCCTCAAAAAATTAGATTGGCTGTCAGTACTTCAGGATTGATCAATTTTCAGATATATCCCATAGTTTGTGAACTCTATAACTTTCCTACAGACTAAATAATGAATACTGATTTGGGTTATATTCACCAAAGAAATGTAGCATGAATACATCTTGGCCTAAATTTATGAAAAACAATTATTTATTTGCAAACTTTTATAACAGAAACAAAGAAAAATGTGTTTTTTTCCCCAATATTTTTGGTCTTTTTTTGTTAATTTAGCAAAAAATAAAAACCCCAGTGGTGATTAAATACCACAAAAAGAAAACTAGTTGTGTGAACAAAATTATAAAAATGTAGTTCGAGTACAGTGTTGCATTGTGATTCAAAGTGTGAGAGCGCTGAAACCTGAAAATTGGCCTGGGCAGGAAGGGGGTACAAGTGCCTGGTATTGAAATGGTTAAATAACTAATGATTTGCATTCCACTTTTGTCTTCTACAGGGCACACAAACTTAATTTTTCTCCATGTTTTAAAATGTTCCGTCACATTGAGCATTCATTTTGTGAAATAATTTGAAGATCTTCTACACCTAATTCCCACATGACTCAATTTTCTTTGTCTGTATCCCTCATCATTGTAGATTATGGAGTGACTCCTTCAAAAGTATCTGAATGTGATGCTGTGGAGGATGAGGAGCAGGAGCCTAGCTGGGCTGGAGCGTTGTCAGAAGGGAAAGGTGCTTCTTGGGAATTTGCCTTTGGGAGAGTGCAAGGTAATGTTCCGCAGGACCCACGCAAGTACCAACATGACCGTTGGAAACTAGAGTTCCTAATGGATTACACCCCAAGTAAGGATGGCTTGATCTGTATGGTATGTGGAGTGACCTTAATAAACCCAAAAATCAGCACTGTGAAGATGCACATCCAGCAGAAACATCCAGATACCATTTACTTGAGTGATCAAGAGAAGGCAGTAGTGATTGAAGAGTGGGAGCAAAGACTGAGTTCTGGCAGGATAGGATCAGGTCAACAAACTGGAGATGATGAAATCTGTATAGAAATAAAAGGTAAGGAGAGAGATCGTGTGTGTGTGGAGGTACATTATCATTTACTGTCAAATTCCAGTCAACATCCCATAGCCTAAGGGTAATTTATTATATTTATGCAAGATTGCACATTGCTTTTTTTTATAAAGCCTCTATGTGTTTTGTGGCTTTTCCAGAAGATTTCCCAGCTGCAGTGCAGGACATACCTTGGTTTTAGCTCCTTTGGCTGCCCAGTCCAAAGATCATAGACATTCTACACCATTTTTTTAGTATGTCATTATGGCATAAGGAGCAGAGAATTTGACTGCACAGAACAATGGACATTCTCACTTAGGGGTGTACTCACTTTTGTTGCCAGCAGTTTAGACATTAATGGCGGTGCGTTGAGTTATTTTGAGGGGACAGCAAATTTACACTGTTATACAAGCTGTATGCACTACTATCCATTGAAGCAAAGTGACACTTCCTCAGTGTTGTCACATGAAAGGATAGAATCAAATTTTTACAAAAATATGAGGGGTGTACTCACTTCTGTGAGTTACTGTGTGTGTATATAAATAAAAAATTTAAAGGGACACTTTGAAAACACATCAGATCTCAATGGGCAAAAATATAATCCTGGATTGCTATACTGATATGGACTGGGTAATGTGTTAGGAACATATCCCCCATCGTTTGATGGAAATGAAAATTATCATCCTACAGAGGACTGAATTCAAAGACACCTTGAAAAAAGTGAAAAAAATGATGCAGCAGGCTAGTCTATTTTTGCTGAAATTTCATTGCAGCAACTTAAAATGGTACTATGTAGTTTGTATGGCCCCCATGTGCTTGTATACATGCCTGACAACGTCGGGGCATGCTGCCAATGAGACGACGGAGGGTGTCCTGGGGTATTTCCTTCCAGATGAGCTCCTGGACAGTCTGACGTGCAATCTTGCAGCGTCAGATGGACCAGAACATGATATCCCAGAGGTGTTCTATTGGATTTAGGTCAGGCGAGTGTGGGGCCATTCAATGGTATCAATTCTGTCATCCTCCAGGAACTGCCTGCATATTCTCACCACATGCACCAGGAGGAACCCAGGACCCACTGCACCAGTGTAGGGTCTGACAGTGGGTCCAAGGATTTAATCCCAATACCTAATGGCAGTCAGGGTGCCAATGTCTAGCCTGTAGAGGTCTGTCTGTCCCTCCATGGATATGCCTCCCCAGACCATCACTGACTCACCACCAAAACGGTCATGCTGAACCATGTTACAGACAGCATAACATTCTCCATGGCTTCTTCAGACCCTTTCACGTCTGTCACGTGCTCAGGGTGAACCTGCTCTCATCTGTGAAAAGCACAGGGCACCAGTGGTGGACCTGCCAATTCTGGTGTTCAATGACAAATGCCAATTGAGCTCTATGGTGCCGGGCAGTGAGCACAGGGCCCACTATAGGACGTCGGGCCCTCAGGCCACCCTCATGAAATTTGTTTCTGATTGCTTGGTCAGAGACATTCACACCAGTGGCCTGTTGGAGGTCATTTTGTAGGGCTCTGGCAGTGCTCATCCTGTTCCTCCTTGCACAAAGGAGCAGATATTGGTTCTGCTGATGGGTTAAGGACTAGCTCTCCTAGAGTAACTTCCTGTCTCCTGGAATCTCCTCCATGCTTTTGAGAATGTGCTGGGAGACACAGCAAATCTTCTAGCAATGGCATGTATTGATGTGCCATCCTGGAGGTGTTGGACTGCCTGTGCAACCTCTGTAGGGTCCAGGTATCGCCTCATGCTACCAGTAGTGACACTGACCCTAGCCAAATGCAAAACTAGTGAAAAACCGTCAGAAAAGATGAGTAGGAAAAAAAATGTCAAACCATTCCTGTTTTGGGGGTCATCTCATTGTTGCTCATCGAGTGCACCTGTTGTTAATTTCATTAACACCAAAGCAGCAGAAACTGATTAACAACCAAACACGTCTATTGGATTGCCAGATAGAGAAGCGTGATTCTTCACTCCAGAGAACATGCCTCCACTGCTCTAGAGTCCAGTGGCAGCGTGCTTTACACCACTGCATCTGACGCTTTGCATTGCATTTAGTAATGTAAGGCTTGGATGCAGCTGCTCGGCCATGGAAACCCATTCCATGAAGCTCTCTACGCACTGTTGTGCTTCAGCATATGCTGACCCCGCTCTGTCATTTTACGTGGCCTTCCACTTTGTGGCTGAGTTGCTGTTGCTCCCAGTTGCTTCCACTTTGTTATAATACCACTAACAGCTGACCGTGGAATATTTAGTAACAAGGAAATTTCACAGATGGACTTATTGCACAGGTGGCAGCCTATCACCGTGTCCACGCTTGGATTCACTGAGCTCCTGAGAGCAACCTATTCTTTCACAAATGTTTGTAGAATCAGTCTGCATACCTAGGTGCTTGATTTTATACATTTGTGGCCATGGAGGTGATTGGAACACCTGAATCCATTAATTTGGAGGGCTGGCCCAATACTTTTGGCAATATAGTGTGTGTGTGTATTAGTGGTGCACCGAAATGAAAAATCTTAAAATGCACTTGGCCGAAATGTGCACTTTTTAAAAATTCATATATATTTTTTGGAAAAAAATACACTGATTAAAAAAAGAAAACAAAAACACTATATATACGCCAATTTTTTTGTAAAATATGAAAGAGGATGTTACGGCGAGTAAATAGATACCCAACATGTCAAGATTTAAAATTGCGCACGCATGTGGAATGGCGTCAGACTGCGGTAATTAAAAAAAACTCCACGGGTGATGTTTTAAACATTTCTACAGGTTAGCAATGTAACGTTACAGAAGAGGTCTAGTGCTAGAATTATTACTCTTGCTCTGATTTTTGTGGCGATACCTCACGTGTGGTTTGAACACCGTTTACATATGTGGGTATGGCCTATGTATGCATTCACCAGTACATGCGAGCACGGGGGCACTTTTAAACTGTTTTAAAAAAAAAATATTTCATTTTTTTTTTTCTTTGCACTGTCCCTTAAAAAAAATGTAATCACTTTTATTCTTATCACAAGAAACGAATGCATCCTTTTGATAGAAATAATTAGTGACAGGTCCTCTTTATGGAGAGATATGGGGTCAATAAGACCCCACATCTCTCCTCTACAATGTAAAGCATTAGATCAAAAAAGCATTGTTCTAGTGCTTTTAAATATAAAAAAAACATTTTTTTTTTGCATAAGTATTGCAGCCACAGTCAGTGGATCGTGGGTGCAGTGCTCTGGCTCCATGAAAACGAATCCCGCAGCCACTGTTTTTTGTACTGAGGTATGAACTTTCGGTTTCAGGGCTGGAGGAAGTTTAAGTGGAGGACAAGTTTGGTGATGCCCACTGAGAACTACAGTCTCTGCCGCGATGCTGCTCATTATCCTGTGCTTTTAGGAGTATTTGGGGGAGAGCATGCAGAGTATTAGTGTTACATTTAGAAATATTTGATTGGCACAATGTGGGAATGGGTGGCCTAAATTTCAGGGTCAGAAAATAGAACCAAAAACATTTCAAACACTTCAGCAGCAAAGACATGCTGGTAGGTTAATTGGTTCCTGTCTAAATTGTCCCTAGTATGTGTATGTATGAATGTGAGTTAGGGACCTTAGATTGTACACCCCTTGAGGGTTGGGGACTGATGTGAATGTACAATATATATGTAAAGTGCTGCATAAATTGACAGCGCTATATAAATACCTGTAATACAAATAAATAAGTTTGATAATTATCAACCCCAAGAAGAAAGGGGTCAAAGTCTATGGCAGGCTGACATACACTGTGGCTGGATGGGGCTGAGTACTGTAAATCCTCTTTAGTGCTGTATGTGTTCAGCAGGTATTCTGTTCTCCAAGCATACTTCCCTGAACACATAGGGCTCTAAACATGGGTACCACTCTGTACAGCATTCAGCCCTGTCCAGTCACAGCATTGTTATACAGGATTTATATAGCGCCAACAGTTTGCTCAGCGCTTTACAATATAACGGGAGACACTACAGCAACAGTACAGTTCAATACAAGAGGGTTAGGAGGGCCTGCTCCAATCATTATTTGAACTGGACTTTTGACAGGCTGCAGGCAGCAGGGCTGGACCCTACACCCGTGCCTTCCAGATGCACTATGCTGGCTATGCTAACTGGGTGGAAAAAGTGGGCACAGGAAGGCTCTCTTGATGAGAAGCTGTGACAGCCCTTTAGTTGTATTACCCCCTACTATACTGGAAGATTAAGGCAGTGTGGGGCAGGACGCAGAAGAATTATTACTAATAGCAGAGGAATCAACACAGGGACACATCCTACTGACTGTAAGTTACGTCCCTTGTGCTGATTTTTCTGTTTTTGATTTTGGCTACTCTTAGGCTTTAAGTAGTTTGGCAAAAGACAATTGGACAGGTCTGACACAATTCAGTGAACAAAAATTGCTTTGCATTATCAACCCATAACAGCATTTAGGAGGTGAGTACATTTCTGACACAGCAACAGATGTTGTTCTATACTTAGGGGGAAAATGTGCATGTATTGCCGAAATGTTATGCAGTTTTTGTTTTGTTTCGCCCTGACATAAACTTTGTGTTTCTTGCTAACATAAGACTCACCTGCTTGCTCAACGGTAGACATCATCCAGTGTCCATACTTAACCATCCCTGATTCTGTCGGCCACTGTGATCACGACCTTTCCCTTTCTCCAACACAGCAAGTGGCTGTCCAGGCATCGATCACTGCATTGTGGGAGGACGGGATTACTGTTATTTTCAGCAAGTCTCCAGCAGTGACCAACAGACAGGAACAATGGGTATAGGCATCAGATAGTACCTTCTGTACAGCAAGGGGTGGGTTTTATTTTAGAATAATTGTGCTTTAATTATTCTGCTAGGAATTTTGTGAAGGGATAGTTTTCATATGCCATGCTCATATATCCAACTTTTGCCTATTCTGTTTTTTTTTTTTTTTTTTAACACAGAAGATTCAACAACCTCTGAAACACATGGGGCCAGTGCGGCAACTTGCACACCACGTACTGATATAATTCTTCCAACCATCTCCAAGCCTTCTAAGCCTACTGCTTCTCTACCTCCACCATGTAATAGTGCCAAGCGGAGCTACCAGGTTCGTTGGCGCACTGAGTTTATGATGGACTATGACTGTCGTCGACAGGGCCTTATCTGCATGGTGTGTGGTGGTACACTGGCCACTCTGAAAGTCAGCACCATTAAGCGCCACATTGTCCAGGTGCACCCTTACTCTGTAGACTTCACACCTGAAGAACGTCAAAGGATTTTGGAGGCCTACAGTGAAATGGCCCTACATTACATCCATTCAGAAGAGTGTTTCAAAGCCCAACCCCAGGAGGAAGCAAAAGGTCGTAAAAGAAAAGCAGCTGCATTGGAGGATGCATGAGGACCCGTTTAAAATTATACTTAAGAGAACTGTCTATATCCTGTGGCCTAACCTGTGTACAGTATTTCTACGGCTGTGGCGCATTGCACATTCAGACAGTCTCTGTTCACCCTATTCATTCCCATGTTGAAACTGGCAGAGGATTGAATTCCCTCCTCTTACACTGAGACTGTGTTGCACCCTTCCTAAAAGTCTAACAGTGCATTGCTTAATCAGTTGTGTCTTGGCCACCGTTTTTGGACATACTGTAACTATGCACCCCTGTTTCATCTTTGTGACCTGTCATTGCTACATCTACCAAGAAGACTTTCAAATTTGTGTTTTTGTCTTCTGAGAAAACAAGGGAGCAATTGCAATCATTTTATAACCCTTAATTTAAACCATACTGCTTAATTTCCCCCAAACTATTATAATTGTTTATTACAAATGTTACTTTGAGTAGCCTTTGATAACTTATTTCAGGCTTTCTGTTAAACAGAACAAATACTTTTTGCTTATTGGCTCAAGAAAATCTATGATGCAAGTTACATTTCAGAAAAAAAGATGCATACAGTTTTCATTTTTAGTTTTTTCATTTTCCTCACTCATACATGTAATTTTTTGTTCTAGACCAGGGAATGTCACCCCTGTGGAAGACTTGAGCATCACAGTTGATGCCTGGTGCTTAGCTGAAACTATCCTTTGTCAAGCGGAAAAGAGAGCTAGTGTATAAAGCACATGAATTTCACATGGTTGGGAAAAGGATTTGTAGCAAGTCTGTTTCTTTGCTCATACACCTGTTCAAGCTTTCCCCAGTAAACCTGCATTTCGTAGACTGGATTTCATACCAAAAATTTTGGTAGCCTACTTGGGGACCTTTTTTAGTTTACTTTTCTGATTACATTATTTGGTTGAGACAAATGAAAACTGTACTCAATAAATGAAATGAAGCAAGGTATTGTATTCTGTAAATAAATATTGTATTCTTGTAAAGGTCTCTACAACAGCTCACAATATTTGTGTACTGTGGGACAAACCAACAGGCCCCGGAGTCATGCAGTTTCTTTTATTTATTTCTAAGATAATTAGCAAATCAGTGGGCACAAAAGAGGTTACACAGTCATGCTAAATGAACCTTTAACCTCCCTAGCAGTATGATTATTTCATATTTTTGGTGCTGAAAGCGGTACAATTATTTTGCATGGAAATATGTAATTTTTTTTATTGTAGGCTGTAATTTTTAGGAATAACTCACTGAAATCTGTCTGAACAAGATTCTAAATCATACATTTAATTCAATAATATAATCAAACCAAAAACACTGAAATTTGAAATATAGCGCCAAGTTCGCACATCACTGAGCAAAGTCGCAAAATCGTTTTCAGTGTCTGAGGACGAATTTCTCCACGAATCATTATCACTCAATTCTGCAAGTAGTTCTAATTTTCTATCGCTGTTCTCTAGCTGGTCTAAAACCGCTTTTGACCTAAAGGGACACTTTTTGGACGCCATGGACTTTTCTAAGTTTCCAGGCAGAAAGAAAAATCAAAATGCAGACGGGACAGGACAAAGCACTCGGGACAAAATGTGTGTGAAATAGCAATGTTTTACCATGTAAAATCATTTTGAAAAAAATGACATTTTTTTAAAATGTTCAAATTTCCCGCCGCCGGCGGCGCCCGTACGTCCCGACGTCACAGGGACCGGAACACAGGAGGCGGATGCCGGCATCAGCCGGAGGAGATGGCCGGGGACGCTGCAGGGGACACATCGCGGGAGCGAAGGACAAGGTAAGCTCTGCAGGGACTCCCTATACAGCGCTGCATGGTAAGCCCGAGTGTAGCTCGGGGTTACTGCTTTTGGTACTGACCTTTTACCCCGAGCTACACTCGGGAATACCGTTAGGGAGGTTAAGTTACTACGTCATACTAAAAGCTAAATGAACCTTTAAGTTAATACAAGTCAATTTGGCTGTCTTGTGGGGCACCAGAGGACCTGAAAATCAGGGCTAATATAAAGCAAACCGCTTCCTTGTTCGGCTGTACACATCCTCCTCCACCATGCACTTTACTTTTGGCTCCTTAATGTGAAGGGGAGTCCCATAAACCAGTAATAAGTTGCAAAAGGTAGCAGTAAACAACCTGCAAGCATGAATTCTGATTACACCGAGGTTAGGCTTTACCTTGTTGAAATATAAAATGGCTAACTGTGTTCATGAATGTTATGTGAACAGGATCTACCAAAATAAATATAAACATAACTTGTTTCCTTGAACAACTAGTTAGGGTACATGTACACTGCAGCTGATAAACTCACGTTTAGGAGCTGTTCAGCGTTTTTTTCAGCAGCCCCTGAAATCTCACTTATGTTTTCCTATGTGTCCATGTACACTATGTAATTTACAGGCAGTTGAGTTTACAGTTGTTCAGGAGTAGATTTTATTAGCGTTTCAAATGCAAAACGCTTGTAAACATGTCTAAATGCGGCTAACTGCATTTCTAGGCGTTTGAAATTTTTTTTTTTTTGTTTTTTAACTGTTCCATTTCCAGATGCTGTCCAGAGCCTTTTTTTCATCATGAAAAATGCATGCCAAGCATTTTCCCGGTACTCAAATGGACCTGGTACACCATACCTTGAGGTTTTGCATGAAAAAAAAATATGTTAGACACTGCTGCAATAATTTCTGCACAGAAATGAGCTGGAACACATCCAAACACCACAAAAAAAAGACCGTTAATCTTAACACATACTGCTCTCTCTGCTTCTTCCTATTTCTCTCAAAATGTCTGAAATGGTTAATTTTTTACTGTTTTTCAGTGCATTCTGGGCATCTTGGAAGGTCTCCTGAGGTTATCTTTAACCATTTCAATACCGGGCAATTTTACACCTTCCTGCCCAGGCCAGTTTTCACGTTTCAGCGCTCTCACACTTTGAATGACAAGTGCGCGGTCATACAACACTGTACCCAAACTAAAATTTTATCATTTTCTTCACACAACTAGAGCTTTTTTTTGGTGGTATTTAATCACCGCTGGGGTTTTTATTTTTTGCTAAATTAACAAAAAAAGACCAAAAATTTTGAAAAAAAAAACACATTTTCTTTGTTTCTGTTATAATCGTTTACAAATAAATAATTGTTCTTCATAAATTTAGGCCGAGATGTATTCTGCTACATGTCTTTGGTGAAAATAACCCAAATTAGGATGTATTTTTTAGTTTGTAGGAAAGTTATAGAGTTCACAAACTATGGTATAGATCTGAATATTGATCAATCCTGAAGTACTGACAGCCAATCTAATTTCTTGAGGTCCAAGAATGTCAGAATAGTACAGATATCCCCAAATGACCCCTTTTTGCAGAGTAGACAGTCCGACGTACTTCATAAGAGGCATGGTGAGTTTTTTGAAGTTGTATTTTTTGTCATCATTTTTCGGAAAATTAAAAAAATTATTTTCACTATTTTTTTTTTTTTTACATACTGTCACCAGTGCAGTACAGCATCATCATATAACTGGCATGGCGGTGAACAGGGACACTGACTGGTGACAGTATGAAAAAAATATATATATATATTTTTTTAATTTTTTTTATTTTTTTATTATATTTAATTTTTTATTACCTTTTTTTTAATTTTTTTTAAGATTTTTTTTCATATTTTACTATGACCAAAGTAGTACAATGTTACCATAGTAACATTGTACTACTTTGTGTAAAAAGAAAAAAAAAAAAAATACTGATCACTTCCCCAATTTGCTTATAGCAAAGAATTACTTTGCTATAAGCAAGCATTTACCTGAATGAAATCTATTCATTCAGCTTTTTTTTTTTTTTTTTTTTTTTTTTTTTTTTTTGTGCTTAGCTGTGATTTGGTCACAGCTAATCACATGACATGTGCATGTGATTAGCTGTGACCATTCACAGCTAGGCACTAGTATACATTGGATGGCATCATGAATGAAGCCATCCATTGTATACAACTGTCATGTGACCTGCTGTGATTGGTCATAGCAGGTCACATGGTACCAGCAACGGGAGCCGGTACTCGGATCTGTCATCGGCCGTGTCCGAGGTGCACGACCGGTGACAGATCGCACTGCTGCGCCGCTCTGCATTAGCGCAAACGGCGCATGTGCGGGAGCACGCCAAATGGCGTGCACCCGGAGTGGAGAGACACTTCTGAAGCCGCCAAATGGCCATTGGCCGGGCGGCTAATGGTTAAAAAACGCTTAATGCAAACGCGCATAAACGCGGTATGCAAATGCGGATAAACAGACATTTTTTAACCTACGTTTTCCAGCAGTCAGTTTCCATCATTCAGAAGTGTCCCGTGTACATGGAGCCTTAGCATCAAACTGAAATCTTATAGTCCAGGTTTGGAGGTTTTGTTTTTTATACATTCTTTATTTTAAAGAAAGTGTACAATAACATAGTCAGGACAGCTAGGGCTCATGAACTCTTAGAATAAAAATAGATATCTGCAGTACATATACCAGAGAAATATGAAAGCTTATATGATGTATGTAGTTCAGGTTATGGATAAAGCAGTTAGGGAGGCATTATCATTGACAGAGAACCATAACTGCCAAATCTTGTATGAAGCCGGAAACAGTGGGGATACTTCTACTGTGGTTCTCAATAAACTTGTGTGGTAAGGAGAAATATGGGGCACATCCTAAACTAGGTTCACTGGGCTTGAGATGCAGTGGGTATAGAAAAGAATTGTTCCCTTTAAAATAACCAAATTCTGTTGCTTTGCAGCCTGAAATGAAGACACAGTTTTTGTTTTATCCAGCTGTATTTACCTATAGAATCCAATTGAAAGATATAACACCAACATGTCAGAAATTAAATCAAAAACAAAATCACTTCGAAAAAAAAAATCACCCTCCTTCTAAACGGGACTTGTAAAATCAATCATGTAGCCAATCACCTTCTCAATGGCACACAAAGCCATTTGACTTTCAACTGTGATCAGCTGTGGTCATTTTGATTAGCTCAGCATGAAAAGAACTTTTTATTGTAATTCATTTTTAATATTCAAAGCAAATTGCCAAATCCATCCATGTCTCCATGCTTTATTTTGTTAAGAAATCACTTTTCAAAACTCCCTCTAGTATTTCTGGCTGTGGCCATCTTGATTAAGGGCAGATGATTCATGTAGTATTTACTTCCTGAAATCCATCTGCCTTTAGCTCTGGCATGCAGGCAGGAGGGTGTGCTTAGCTGAGAAAACCCTCCTCCCCTCCTGAAGACTCCTGGGATATATGACATCATTTGCCTAGGCAAGAAACCAAGAAGTGACTGAAGAAATATAAAAAAAAAACAAAAAGTTTAAAACAAGTAAATATGAACTACTTTCCAATCTATTTACTAATGCCAGCAGCTTGAGGATTAAAAATAATGTTGTTTGAAACATTGAGTTCCACTTAAAGGTTTTTACAACTCAAATGAAGGAGAATTTTGAGATGATTTGCATGTAATTCAGCCTTCTCCTTCGAGTTGCAAAAGTCTTCAATGCCAGGTTTGATCAGTTAATTTTTCGATTGAATGCCACCTGAGATGCAAACCTCCTGTTGGAACTTCAATTGAATACCATTGTGTCCTATAGAGTCTTATTATTTATATCATAGGCGATTGATATCAGTCCAAAACAGATCTCTTGCAATTTCATCAGTTTTCCAGGACAGCTACATCAGAAATAATTGGTTCCACCTACTTCAGGAAACAAATACTCCTCCTGCCTCAGCTCTCCGTTCTATCTGTGTTTCTTACCACCAGCCCAGTGTAATGTTTGTTTTGTTTTACCAAATAGCCAGTGGGTCAGTGGTGCCCCTGTCTTAAAGGACCACTCCCCATTGTGACAGCTAGTGGGGGATCTTCTCCTCACTGCTGTCACAATATTTTAAAAAACGCAGCTGTGCGGCTTCTCTCCCCACCCAGCCACATCATTCTATCATGGTGTTTCTTCCGTGAATTCATGAACTACAAGTCCTGACAGCCTTTGCACCTGTTGGCTTGTAGTTCTCAACAAACTACCACTGCGCTGTGGTAGTTCATTGATTCTTCCTGTCAGTATATCTACTTGCTCGTACATCCCGTACAGGCACGCCGATATACTGACAGGTCTGCAGGAGACCTGCTTGGCACCAGCAATCTACTGATTGCTGGTGCAATACTTTACAAGCTCTGGCAACAAAAATAATAAATGCACATATTTTTACCTGCAAAAATATTTACATGTATTATTTTTTGTAAAAAAGGGAATTTATCCTTTTTAAGCCGGCCATAGAGTGCTTTGATAAAGTGTTCATACCCCTTGAAATTTTCCACATTTTGTCATGTTACAACCAACAGCGTAAATGTATTTTATTGGGATTTTATGTGATAGACCAACACAAAGTGGCACATAATTGTGAATTGGAAGGAAAATGATAAATGGTTTTCAAATTTTTTTACAAATATCTGCAAAGTGTGGTGTCCATTTGTATTCAGGCCCCCTGAGTCAATACTTTGTTAGAACCACCTTTCACAGCCATTACAGCTAAAAGTCTTTTTGTGGCTGTTTCTACCAGCTTTGCACATCTAGAGAGTGAAATTTTTGCCCATTCTTTGCAAAATAGCTCAAGCTCTGTCAGATTGGATGGAGAGCGTCTGAAGTAAGTTTCAAGTTCTGCCACATATTTTCAATTGGATTTAGGTCTGGACTTTGACTGGGCCATTCTAACACATGAATATGCTTTTATCTAAACCAGTGGTTCTCAACCTTTCTAGCGCCGCGACCCCTTAATACAGTTCCTCATGCTGTGGTGACCCCCAACCATAAAATTATTTTCGTTGCTACTTCATAACTGTAATTTTGCAGTAGGAGGAATAGTGCCACGTCATTGGTGTCATTGGGAGGAATAGTGCCCCATCATTGGTATCAGTGGGAGGAATAGTGCCCCGTCATTGGTGTCAGTGGGAGGAATAGTGCCCCCTTCATTGGTGTCAGTGGGAGGAATCGTGCCCCGTCATTGGTGTCAGTGGGAGGAATAGTGCCCCGTCATCGGTGTCAGTGGGAGGAATAGTGCTCCGTCATCGGTGTCAGTGGGAGGAGGAATAGTGCCCCGTCATCGGTGTCAGTGGGAGGAGGAATAGTGCCCCGTCATCGGTGTCAGTGGGAGGAGGAATAGTGCCCCGTCATCGGTGTCAGTGGGAGGAGGAATAGTGCCCCGTCATCGGTGTCAGTGGGAGGAATAGTGCCTCGTCATCGGTATCAGTGTGAGGAATAGTGCCCCGTCATCGGTGTCAGTGGGAGGAATAGTGCCCCGTCATCGGTGTCAGTGGGAGGAATAGTGCCCCGTCATCGGTGTCAGTGGGAGGAATAGTGCCCCTTCATCGGTGTCAGTGGGATGAATAGTGCCCCATCATCGGTGTCAGTGGGAGGAATAGTGCCCCATCATCGGTATCAGTGGGAGGAATAGTGCCCCATCATCGGTATCAGTGGGAGGAATAGTGCCCCATCATCGGTGTCAGTGGGAGGAGGAATAGTGCCCCATCATTGGTGTCAGTGGGGGGAGGAATAGTGCCCCATCATAGGTGTCAGTGGGGGGAATAGTGCCCCATCATTGGTGTCAGTGGGGGGAGGAATAGTGCCCCATCCTTGGTGTCATTTGGGGGAGGAATAGTGCCCCATCGTTGGTGTCAGTGGGAGGAATAGTGCCCCATCGTTGGTGTCAGTGGGAGGAATAGTGCCCCATCGTTGGTGTCAGTGGGAGGAATAGTGCCCCATCATTGGTATTAGTGACACCAATGATGGGGCACTATTCCCACTGACACCAATGATACTTACCTTGCAGACCCCTGCTCCAGCCTGGGCTCGCTCGCTCCCTCCCTCTCCCATGGTACCGACACTTACCTGTCAGATGTCTTCCTTCTCCGGCCGCTCTCCTCCTCTTCACTCGCTCGATCTTCGCGGTGCCGCTCGGCTCCTCCTCTCCAAGCTCCACCTCCTTGCTGGTGATTGGCCGCCTGTGTGCCTCTCCTGAGCTACAGTGCCGGCGGCCAATCACAGGCGAGGATTGATCTCGAGGTGTGTCCAGATGACAGGGGCGGCATGTCATCCCGCCCACACCTGGAGACGGCGGCGAGGAGCGGTGTCTCGGTTCCTAAGACCATCGGAAATATGTGTTTTCCGATGGTCTTAGGCGACCCCTGTGGAAGCGTCGTTCGACCCCCAGGTTGAGAACCGCTGATCTAAACCTTTCCATTGTCGCTCTGGCTGGATGTTTGGTCGTTGTCCTGCTGGAAGGTGAACTTCCGCCCCAGTTTCAAGTCTTTTGCAGACTCCTAACAGGTTTTCTTCTAATATTGCCCTGTATTTGGCTACATCCATCTTCCCATCAACTCTGACCAGCTTCCCTGTCCCTGCTGAAGAAAAGTATCTCCACAATATGATGCTGCCGCCACCATGTTTTTTAGTACGGATGGTGTGTTCAGTGTGATGTGCAGTGTTGGCTTTCTGATACACATAGCATTTTGCTTTTAGGCCAAAAAGTTAAATTTTGGTCTCATCTGACCAGAGCACCTTCTTCAACATGTTTGTTGTGCCACATGGCTTTTCGCAAACTGCAATGGGACTTATTGCTTTTTTTCAACAATGGCTTTCTTCTTGCCACTCTTCCATAAAGGTCAGATTTTTGGAGTGCACAACTAATAGTTGTCCTGTGGACAGATTCTCCCATCTGAGCTTTGGATCTCTACAGTTCCTCTAGAGTTACCATGGGACTTTTGACTGCTTCTCTAATTAATGCTCTCCTTGCCCAGTCTGTCAGTTTAGGTGGACAGCCATGTCTTGTTAGGTTTGCAGTTGTGCCATACTCTTTCTATTTTCAGTTGATGGATTGAGCAGTGCTCCGTGAGATGTTCAAAGCTTGAGATATTTTTTTTTATAGCCTAACCCTCCTTTAAACTTCTCCACAACTTTATCCCCCGACCTGACTAGTGTGTTCCTTGGCCTTCATGATGCTGCTTGTTTACTAACAAACCTCTGAGGGCTTCACAGAACAGCTGTATTTATACTGAGATTAAATTACCCACAGGTGGACTCTTATTTACTAATTAGGTGACTTTTGAAGGCAATTGGTTTCACTAGATTTTAGTTAGGGGTATCAGAGTAAAGGGGGCTGAATATAAATGCATGCCACATTTTTCAGATACTTATTTGTAAAAAAATGTTGAAAACCATTTATCATTTTCCTTCCATTTCACAATTATGTGCCACTTTGTGTTCGTCTACCACATAAAATTCCAATAAAATACATTTACAAAATCCTAACACTGACGTACAAAGCTGTCCACCATACTGCCCCGAACTACATCACTGACCTAATATCCAAGTACCGCCCAGCACGAACACTCCGCTCCTCACAAGACCTCCTTCTCTCTAGTTCCCTGGTCTCCTCCTCCCATGCCCGCCTCCAGGACTTCTCCAGGGTGTCACCCATCTTTTGGAACTCCCTGCCCCAACCCATCAGATTATCACCTACTCTCCTCTCCTTTAGGCGCACCCTGAAAACCCATCTCTTCAGGGAAGCCTACCCCACCCCCTGCTAACCTGCCGACCTCCTCCACTCTTCCTACCACTCCATCCCTCACAGCGATCTCCTCCTGTACCACTATCCCCTCCCTCCTAGCTTGTAAGCTCGAATGAGCAGGACCCTCAATCTCCATGTTTTGCATTGTATTGGTATTGTTCTGTCACATGTTCTGTCCCCCTTTGTAATGTACAGCGCTGAGTGAACTATTGGCGCCTTATAAATACTGTATAATAATAATTTACATATGGTTGTAACATGACAAAATTTCAAGGGGTATGAATACTTTTTCAAGACACTGTAGATGGTTTGAATCTTGATCAGCCGAGATTCGAACCATCTATGGGCAGGCTGATTGTATGCAGTTTGATTTTTGTGCAACCGGAGTACAACCAGACGGTTGGATTTCTCATGTGATGTATTACCAATGGCTATGGCAACTAGCAATATTCACTGTGTTCTCCCTGCAGGGATGGCTCTCTGCGTCAACACTGTGTTGATGGGGGAATCAGGCAATTTTCTTTCCTGCAACCTATGACATACCTTAGCATTTTCCTATTTTTTTTTTTTTTATGCAGGTCATCCCTTTGATGCCAGGTTCTTCTCCACCTTTGTATTTGGAGATGACATATGTGCCTTAAAAACTGTCATGCTTACCTCTTCATCCTGTGGCTGGCATTGTTGCAAAAGAGGGACTGCATTGAAGGTGCTTGTTCTACTGTCAGTGCTATTTGCCGAGGGGTGCAAAGGATTTTTCTTACTGAACACAGCATGTGCAGGCTGGGGGTAGTAGAGATCAGTATTTTCATCCTTTCCTACTGTCATAGAGGACAGAATGGGGAGTGTGCCACATCATTTCTGATAAGGTGGATAGCTCACTTACACGGACTCCAATAGGAAAGCGCACCGCCATCCAAGATTTACACACGGGCCAGCAGTACCTTTCCTAACATTCTCAGACTAAATCCAGACAGTAAAGTGGCAGAACAAATGCAGAAGCCACCAGTGGCTGGATCTCTGCTCCTCAAAGGGGTAAGTTGCTGTTCTTTACTGTACTGGTGGCTATAAGGGATGTTTATAGACCAAGGAGTTTGGGGATGCGCTATTCTTCCTAACAATGGTCACTTGCCCAGCTCCTGTTATTCCTTGTTCAGTTTTGCCAAGCTGTCTTGTTTTTGCTTTCAGGCACACAACAGACAAATCAGCACATGCATGGGAGGTGTCAGAGACCAATTACCCCAAAAAAGAAATGCAGCAATTGCAGGATCAAGCTGTCTTATTCTTCTCTTCCTCTTATCCCAAATGTTTTTATGAGACACATTCCAAAGCTGCTTCCTGATTTCCTTGGTTTTGAAATATTTTATGGTAACCACTTTTTAATCCTTTTATTTGGTATTTGCAGATGAAAACTTCTACCTCCAAGTCTGACCCTTCAACTCGCCAGTCTTTCTGCCAAGCAGATTTAATCCCTCAGCCCTTACTACTTGCAGAGAAAGGGTCTACTGCCAGGGACAAAAGGAAGAAATGGCGGAACCTACCCAAGCAGACGACAGGCCCACCAATTATTTATTTCTAGGAAATGATGTGCAAGAACCTCTATATGCCATAGAGCAGATGCCTGACTGCCCCCCCCCCCCAATTAGATTCATAATAATGGATGGCTGTTTCACAGGAGTAGAAGGTGGACAGACTTTCCAATTCACCAGAGTCTAAAAAGACCTCATAATGGTCTGGAGATGGAGAATATTAAAGCTAGGAAGTATTGATTCCCTTTTGCTATGGCAGAGCAAGATCCCTTTTTTTACGTGCTTCAAGTTGGACATATTTTTTGCAAATGTTTCTAAAATTTGGATATTTATGTTCTAGGCTTTGTTTATTATAGATCAGAAGGAAGTTGGAGGCCATCCTTAAAAGAGCCTGAGATGCAGGCATCTGCTTCATGGCACCATCTTTGCTTGCTATTTTTGAAGCCCACAAATTGAGTGTGTGGATTGATTGTATGGGTCAACACCTTAGTATAGGAGCCTTTGAGGAAGAGGTAGCTGTCTAGATCAGTTGAAAGGGGCAAGAAATTTCCTGAGAGGAAAAAAAATTCATGAATTTACTTTTTTTTTTTTAAATCCATGGGGTCAATCTCAATAGAAATCTAAAAACCAGGACTCCAAAAAATGGATTTTCACTAAAAACAAGCTTAAGGGGGGCCACCTCCGAAGCATGCAGAGTCTGTCCCAAAATACAACAAATGACAGAGATACCAAATTGCACAGCCATGGTAGATTGTCTTGGTTCTGTCACCAGTTGATTAGAATTTCAGCAAGCCCCTGCAAATGTTTTTCTGACCCAACTGCTAAAAGACCATTTAAAGGCAAACACACTTTTGAGTTGCATTCACTTTTTTTTAAAGAGCAGAAAGTAATTGTATGTATACTAACAAGGTAGTTTTTTAGGAGCTTTTATACGCAAGTATTCATTATCTGAAAAATTTGCAGGCTAAATTTAAAACTGAAATATCTAATCTACAAGAGTACCAAGATGAAGAGCATCTATTCGGCACAAAAGATACTCAAAAGGGATGCATATTTGGTTACCCTAGATTTGCAGTAAGCATACCTACACATTTCATCTGCAATATCCTAGGTTATCTTAGAATATTTACAAAAGTATTGACTGAGCCAATGTCACTTGCAAGGAATACAGGTGCTTCCTTATCTGGACAATTTCCTCCTATTTGTTCAGACTCTGGCTAGACCCTTGTAAGCTCTTCACAAGGTGCTGGAGATCTTACAGATCTTGGGGTGTAGTATAAACTTGGAAAGATTTGTTTGGAGTCAAGAATTCTTCTGGGTTAAATGACTGAGTCCAGATTCCAGAGGATTTTTCTGTCAGTCTACCCCGGAAGTCTTGGTTTAACCTGGTAGCTGAAGGTGAAAAAACTTTTCAGCCCTGAAAAAAGTCTAGGTCCATAAGAATTGCTTCAATTGACAGGAACTGGGATCCCATACTACCACTTAGGTTCATGGAGTTTGGGAAAATGCAATGAGAGTAGCTTCATCCAATCTATGGGCTACCTATAGGTTAATCTTTGCTGATTCTGCAAAATCTATTAAAGGGTTAAGAGGTCTTGATCTTTTCAGACAATGCTACCATAGATGTGTAACTCAAATCACCAGCAGGGCACTAGGGGAACAGAATATACTGAGGCTGCAGTTCACAGTAAGGAATCTCTACATACAGAGGCAGATTTTCTTACCAAACATACCCTTTTGGCAGGCAGAGTGGGGCTCACCCAGGTCATCATCCTTCAGTTAGTAAAAATAAAAAATGGGGTTTACCCAGTGTGGATCTTTTCATATCCAGGAATAACAGGAAAGTAAAAAAAAAATTATGTTCCTAATCGTACAGTATAGGGCAAAGGCTGGATATGAATGGACACTGGGCTATAGGCTACTTCTTTAAGGTGATGGAACACTGAAAACATTTCTGGAGATGCCCCCTGGGTGTACCCCTATAACTCTACCCTACTCTGTAAGACTCTTTAAGCATTACGACTGGGTTATATGCAGCTAGCTTCAGACAATTAGACACTGGCAAAAATAAAAGCTGCAGGGATATCCCCCTATACTACCCCCTCCCATGGCCAGTTAGCCTTACTTTTTTGCTAGTGTCCTTATGTGAGGGATCTCTTCTCCCTTTTGGAGAATTTTCTATGCCAACCTAATTCTTATGTACGTAGAATTCTTCAATACTCACTGCTTTCTACTTTAACAATTGCAAGGGCGGGCTGTATTATTGCTTTGGGCACTGGATCCTGTTTACTTACCCTAGCATGCATCCTAGGGTGAGCATGTGTATATGAACATAAATTATGCCACATATGGGATATGATCAGAAATGTCTGAAGGAGAGCCTTAATTCTATGGTCATAACTTGTGGTTAACTCTAAACTGATCATCTTGAAAAGCTTTTAAATCACCTGCAGCAAATTTTTGGTACCACGGTTTTTCACAAATTCCACAGGTGTGTGCAATTTTAAGACTTGACATGTTTGATATCTATTTACTTAAAGCAACCCAATCTTTTATATGTTATCCAACAAAAAGAGTATAATATTGTATTTGCATATTTTTTGTTCCTGAAAATATTATTATAGGTACTTATATAATGCTATCAATTTACGCAGCCCTTTACATACACACTATATTAGCAAAAGTATTGCAGCTATAATAGCTTCAACTCTTCTGGGAAGGCCGTCCACAAGGTTTAGGAGTGTATCTATGGGAAGGTTTGACCATTCTTCCAGAGGAGCATTTGTGAGGTCAGGCACTGATGTCGGATGAGAAGGCCTGGGTTGCAGTCTCCGCTCTAATTCATCCCAAAGGTGTTCTATTGGGTTGAGGTCAGAACGCTGTACAGGCCAGTCAAGTTCCTCCACCCCAAACTCACTCATCCATGTCTTTATGGACCTTGTTTTGTGCACTGGTGTGCAGTCATGTTGGAACAGGAAGGGGCCATCCCCAAACTGTTCCCACAAAGTTGGGAGCATTGAATTGTCCAAAATGTCTTGGTATGCTGACGCCTTGAGTGCCCTTCACTGGAACTAAGGGGCCAAACCCAATGCCTGAAAAACAACTCCACACCATAATTCCCCCTCCCCAAAACTTTACACTTGAGACAATGCAGTCAGGTAAGTACCATTATTCTGGCAACCGCCAGGCCCAGACATGTCCATTGGATTGCCAGACAGAAGCGTGATTTGTCATTACTGAAAACACGTCTCCACTGCTCTAGAGTCCAGTGGCGGTGTGCTTTACACCACTGCATCCGACGCTTTGCATTGCACTTGGTGTTGTAAGGCATGAATGCAGCTGCTCAGCCTTGGAAACCCATTCCATGAAGCTCTCTACGCACTGTTGTGCTAATCTGAAGGCAACATGCCGTTTGGAAGGCTTTAGCTATTGCCTTTGCAGACAGTTGGCGACTTCTTTGCACTGTGCGCTTTAGCATGCACTGCCCCGCTCTGTCATTTTATGTGGCTTACCACTTCGTGGTCAGGTTGCTATTATTCCCAGTTGCTTCCACGTTGTTATAATACCACTAACAGTTGACCGTGGAATATATAGTAGCAAGGAAATGTCACAGATGGACTTATTGCACAGGTGGCAACCTATCACGGTACCACACTTGACTTCACTGAACGCCTGCAAACGACCCATTCTTTCACAAATATTTGTAAAAGCAGTCTGCATGGCTAGATGCTTAATTTTTGTATACCTGTGGCCATGGAGATGATTGAAACACCTGAATGCAATGATTTGGAGGGGTGTCATAAAACTTTTGGCAATATAGTCAAAAGTCTACACACCCCTATTAAAATATCAGGTTTCTGTGATGTAAAAAAAAAATGAGAAAAATAATTTCAGAACTTTTTCCGCCTTTAGGCTAGGTTCACATATGTGCAGGTGGTGCGGCTGCAGATCTGCATGAAAATCCATGCAGCCGCATTACCTGCACAGAGGTGCCATTAGTTCTAATGGCACACCGCCCGCTCTGGAAAACTCGTCCGTACTGGAAACCGAGGTTTCTGTGCGGGCTGCGTTTTCAGAAGTGCAGGGACTTCTTCCCTGCTTGTCAAGGGGCACAGGAGTCCATTCAAATGAATGGGCTCTTGTGTTCGTGCAAAACACAGCCGCATATATATGAGCCAGGGGTTAATGTTACCTATAAACTGTACAACTAAATTGAAAAACAAACAAATCTTTTTTTGGGGGGAGTAAACATCAAAAACTAAAATAATGTGGTTGCATAAGTGTGCACACCCTCTTATCACTGGGGATGTAGCTATGTTCAGAATTAAGCAATCACATTCAAAATAATGTTAAATAGTAAACACCTGCCATCATTTAAAGTGCCTCTGATTAACCCCAAATAAAGTTCAGCTGTTCTAGTAGGTCTTGCCTGGCATTTTCTTAGTCGCACCCTACAGCAAAAGCCATGGTCCGCAGAGACCTTCCAAAGCGTCAGAGGGATCGCATTGTTAAAAGGTATCAGTCAGGAGAAGGGTACAAAATATTTGGCACTAGATATACCATGGAACACAGTGAAGACAGTCATCAAGTGGTGAAAATATGGAGCAACAGTGACATTACCAAGAACTGGACATTCCTCCAAAATTGATGAAAAGACAAGAAGAAAACTGGTCTGGGAGGCTGCCAAGAGGCCTACAGCAACATTAAAGGAGCTGCAGGAACATCTGGCAAGTACTGGCTGTGTGGTACATGTGACAGCAGTCTCCCATATTCTTCTTATGTCTTGGCTATGAGGTAGAGTGGCAGGATGGAAGCCTTTTCTTGCGAAGAAAAACATCCAAGCCCGGCTAAATTGCGCAAAAACACATCTGAAGTCTCCCAAAAGCATAAGGGGAAAATGTGTTCTGGTCTGATGAAACCAAAGTTGAACGTTTTGGCCATAATTCCAAAAGATAAGTTTGGCACAAAAACTGCACATCACCAAAAAGAACACCATACCCACAGTGAAGCATGGTGGTGGCAGCATCATGCTTTGGGGCTGTTTTTTCTTAGCTGGAATTTGGGCCTTCGTCAAAGAGGCAATTATGAACAGTTCCAAATACCAGTCAATATTGGCACAAAACCTTCAGGCTTTTGCTAGAAAGCTGAACATGAAGAGCAACTTTGGGTCGTTGTCTTTCAGCATGACAACGACTCAAAGCATACATCCAAATCAATAAAGGTATAGCTTCACCAAAAGAAGATTAAAGTTTTGGAATGGCCCACCCAGAGCCCAGACCTGAATCCAGTTGAAAATCTGTGGGGTGATTTGAAGAGTACCTGTGTACAGGAGATGCCCTCACAATGTGACAGATATGGAGTGTTTTTTGCAAGGAAGAGTGGGCAAATATTGCCAAGTCAAGATGTGCCATGCTGATAGACTGATACCCAAAAAGACTGAGTGCTGGAATCAAATCAAAAAGGTGCTTCAACAAAGTATTAGTTTAAGGGTGTGCACACTTATGCAACCATATTAGTTTAGTTTTTGATTTTTACTTCCCTTCACCTAAAAGATTTTAGTTTGTTGTTCAACTGAGTTCTACAGTTTATAGGTTACATTAAAAGGTGGAAAAAGTTCTGAAATGATTTATCTTTGTCTCATTTTTTTTTTACATCACAGAAACCTGACATTTTAACGGGTGTGTAGACTTTTTATAGCCACTGTATATTGCACAGTCCCATCAGTCCCTAACGCTCGAAGAGCTTACAATCTAAGGTCCCTAGCTCATATTCATACATTTACTAGGGACACTTTAGACAGGAGGCAATTAACCTACCAGCATGCCTTTGGAGTGTTGGAGGAAACTGGAGTACCAGGAGAACACCCACGAACATGCAAACGGCAGGCAGGTAGCACCATGATTGGGAATCGCACTGACAAGCCTAGTGCTGCGAGGTGGAAGTGCTAACCACTTGACCCCTGTATATATCATTTTGATTAATACCTGCTCAAATATCCTGCAATCTGAGGTTTTTTGTTTTTTTTTTCTCAACCTGTTGGTTGATTAAAAAAAGTAAACCTCTACATGTATACCCAGCTTTCTTATTTTTTTTTTCAATCAACCCACAAAAGTAAGACGAATGGAGGAATCCTCTCTACTTTGCTATCATATTTTGACAGAGGGGATTCCTCTTCTGTCAGAATACACAGATCAACGCTGCAGTTACTGATCAAAAGTTTTCCAACAGGCAATATCTGGATCAATATTCAGCTGATTCAGCAGGGACAGCAGACTTTTGATCTATGGCCAAGCATATGCCAGAATTTCTCAAACAGCTTTAATACAACCATCCCTGTCCAGAAAGGCTTCTTCTCCACCCCCACATTTTGTTTTACACTAGTTAGTCTGGCTGAAAAAAAACAAAAGTCCATCCAGTTCAACCAAAAAAAACCAAGTTGTAATCCTACATCCACAGTTGATCCAGAGGAAGGCAACCCCCCCCCCCCCCCAGCAAAGCATGATCCAATTTGCTCCTGCAGGGGAAAAAATTCCTTCCTGATCCCCTGAGAGGTAATCAGATATTCCCTGGATCAACTTTACCTATAAATGTTAGTATCCAGTTATATTCTGTGTATCTAAGAAATAATCCAGGTCTTTATTTAAGCAATCCAATAAACTGGCCAGAACCAACTCTAGAGGGAGTCTATTCCACATTCTCACAGCTCTTATTGTGAAGAAACCTTTCCATATTTGGAGATTAAATTTATTTTCCTCCAGACATAAAGAGTGCCCCCTTGTCCTCTGTGATGACCTCAGGGTGAATAGCTCTACACACAGTTCACTATATGAACCATTGATGTATTTATACATGTTGATCATATCCCCCCCCCCCTTAACCACCCTAGCAGGCTGATTATGTCCATATTTCTGTGCTCAAAGCGGTACATTTGTTCCATTGAAATATGTATTTTTTTTATTGTAGGCCTGTAATTTTTAGGAATAACTCACGGACATCTGTCCGAACAAGAGTTTATTAAACATCCTGGGTATGTTAAAATTTGAAACACGAAATCATAAATTATAATAATCATAAAAAAATATAATAATAAATGTAATTCAATAATATAATCAAACCAAAAACACTGAAATTTGAAATATAGCGCCAAGTTCGCACATCACTGAGCAAAGTCGCAGAATCGTTTTCAGTGTCTGATGACAAATTTCCCCAAAAATCATTATCACTCAATTCTGCAATTAGTTCTAATTTACGATCGCTGTTCTCTAGCTGGTCTAAAACCGATTTTGACCTAAAGGGACGCTTTTTGGACGCCATGGACATTTCTCAGTTTCCAGGCAGAAAGAACAGTAAAAATGCAGGCAGGGCACAGGACAAAGCACTCGGGACAAAATGTATGTGAAATGGTTTGATACAGTAATGTTTTACTATGTGATTTTAGTGCATTTAGTGAATGTCACTTTTTGTCATTTTCAAATTTCCCACCAGTTCCGTCCCCCGTACGTCCCACAGGGGACAAAACCCAGATGACAGATGCCGGCATCCAGCGGAGGACATTACAGGGGACACTGCAGGAGGGACATCGCGGGAGCGCAGGACAAAGTAAGTGATCGAGGGATCCCGGAGCAGCGCCGCATGGTAAGCCTGAATGTAGCTCAGGGTTATCGCCTGTGGTACTGAAACTTTACCCCGAGCTACACTCGGGAATACAGCCAGGGAGGTTAATCTCCTCTTCAATAGAGAATAAATTCAGTTCCTCTAATCTTTCCTCATAGCTGAGCTCCTCCATGCCTCTTAACAGTTTGGTTGTCCTTCTCTGTACTTTCAATAGTTCCCCAGTGTTCTTTTTGTAAATTGGTGCCGAAAATTGAACTGCATATTCCAGATGAGGTCTTACTAATTTGTACAGGGGTAATATATCTCTCTCTCTCTGGAGTCTATATCTCTTGATACAAGAGAGGATTTTGCTCGCTTTAGAAATCACAGCTGGCATTGCATGCCATTATTAAGCTTGTGATCTACCAGAACTCCCAGATCCTTCACCATTGATTCCCCCAGTTGTAGCCCCCCTAGTATGTATGATGCATGCATATTCTTAGCCCCCAAGTGCAGAACCTTACATTTATCAACATTAAACCGCATTTGCCACATAGTTGCCCAATTAAACAGTGCATTGAGGTCAGATTGTAAGTTGGAGACATCCTGTAAGGGCATTATTCCACTGCACAGCTTGGTGTCATCTGCAAAGACTGAAATGGGATTTTTAATCCCAGACCCTATATTGTTTATAAATATATTAAAAAGTAAGGGTCCCAACCCTGAACCTTGGGGTACACCACTGATGACCCCAGACCATTCAGAGTATGAATCATTAACCACTACTCTCTGAATATGATCTTTTAGCCAGTTTTCTATCCTCCCTATCCTTCTCCTCCTTCGAGGCCCACTGCGTCCGACTATTCTCCCCAACCCCCCTGAAGATTGCTGTGATACACCAGCCCCCTGGATCCATACCCCGCTTCCTGGAAGACTTCTCCTCCTGGCTACCCTTCTTCCTCTCCTCTGAGCTACCCACCATCATCCTTGGGGATTTCAACATCCCTGTCAACCTCGACAACCCAGACACAGCCCGTCTCCTCCACCTAACCTCCTCCTTTGCACTTGCACAGTGCATACAATCCACCACCCACTCCGACAGAAATATCCTGGACCTTGTCTTCTCCAACCGCTGCACTCCCCACAACCTCACTAACACCCCCTTCTCTCTGACCACAACCTGATCACCTTCTCTAGCTCCTCGTCCTCCAACGCCTACCCCTCCAAATGTCACACTACTACCAGCCGTAACCTCCGCAACCATAACCCTGCCTCCCTCCACTCTGCAGCTGATCAACTCCACGACCGCATCCTCCCCCTGTCCTGCCCCAACTTGGCTTTGACCGCCTACAACAATGCACTCTCAACAGCCCTTGACTCACTAGCGCCTTTAACCACACGCAACATCAGACCCCGACCGCTCCAGCCCTGGCAGACTGATCACACCAAAACCCTCAAACGACAAAGTCGTGCCCTGGAGCGACTATGGCGCAAAACCAAATCCCAACAAGCCTTCACCCGTTACAAATCTGCCTTCCACACCTACACCTCCTCCCTCCATGCTGCCAAACAGGCCTACTTCTTGACCCTCATCAAGGCCCTCTCCTCCAATCCTCGCCGACTCTTCTCTGCCTTCAACTCTCTACTCTCTCCACCCCCACCTCCACCCAGCACATCACTCACTGCCCTTGAGATTGCCAATCACTTCAAAAACAAGATTGACACAATTCGCAAGGACATTGCCGCAACTCACACGCCCTCTCAACCCGTCCCCTCTCACACAGCTACCCCCTTATCCCCCCTCCCCCTCGACATAACTACCAGAGACTTCGTCGCTGCTCAAACTCTCTCCAACCCCCTTCACCCTCACTCAGCTACCCCCTCATCACCCCTCTCCCACGGCCCCACCACTGCTCTGACCTCCTCTTCCACCCCACCCTACATTCCTCATACTGAAGCTCCCCCCACACTCCGCACCTTTGACCTTACTACCATCGAGGAAGTCTCCAAGATCCTCTCTGATGCCCACCTCACCACCTGCCCCCTCGACCCTATCCCCTCACAACTCCTACGACCTTCCTCTTCCTCCATTCTACGCTCCCTCACCCACATCTTCAATCTCTCCCTCTCCTCAGGCACTTTCCCCTCCCCTCTGAAACATGCACACATCACCCCCATACTTAAAAAGCCCTCCCTGGACCCCAATGACCCGAACAACCTCAGACCCATCTCCCTGCTCCCATTTACATCTAAACTCCTCGAATGCCTCATCTACACCCGCCTATGCTCTCACCTCAACGACAACAACCTCCTCGATCCCCTACAGTCCGTCTTCCGTCCCCTACACTCCACCGAAACTGCCTTACTCAAACTCTCCAACGACCTGCTAACCGCCAAAGCTAATGGCCACTATTCAGTGCTCCTACTCCTTGACCTCTCTGCGGCCTTCGACACAGTCGACCACCCCCTCCTCCTCAAAAAACTACACTCCCTCGGCCTCAGAGATTCTGCTCTCTCCTGGCTCTCATCCTACCTGTCACAACGCTCCTTCAGCATTACCTATAATGCTACCACCTCCCCCTCACTCCCCCTCTCTGTTGGGGTCCCTCAAGGCTCTGTCCTTGGGCCCCTTCTCTTCTCCATCTATACCTCCTCCCTTCGCCAACTCATACACTCTCACGGCTTCAACTACCACCTCTATGCCGACGACACACAAATCTATCTCTCAACCCCCCACCTCACCCCCTTGGTCTCAGCCCGAATCACACACCTACTGAGCGACATATCAGACTGGATGTCGCTCCATTTCCTTAAATTGAACCTCTCCAAAACCGACTTTGTCTTCCCCCCAGCCCGGACACCACCCCCCATTGATTTCTCCGTCACATCCAACAACGCTACCATCAAACCCGCCCTGCAGGCCAGAGTACTGGGTGTCATTCTGGACTCCAACCTATCCTTCCAGCCCCAAGTCCAATCTTTAACAAACTCGTGCAGACTCCACCTCCGCAACATCGCCAAAATCCGCACGTTCCTAACCCCAGAAACCACTAAACAGCTCATCCACTCTCTCATCATATCACGACTCGACTACTGCAACTCCCTCCTCACTGGCCTGCCTCGCCGCTGGCTATCCCCGCTTCAGTCGATCCTGAATACGGCTGCCAGACTCATTCACCTTTCCAACCGCTCTGTCTCCGCCACCCCCCTCTGCCAATCCCTCCACTGGCTTCCGATTGCGCAACGGATCAAATTCAAAATCCTAACGCTGACGTACAAAGCTGTCCACCATACTGCCCCGAACTACATCACTGACCTAATATCCAAGTACCGCCCAGCACGCACACTCCGCTCCTCACAAGACCTCCTTCTCTCTAGTTCCCTGTTCTCCTCCTCCCATGCCCGCCTCCAGGGCTTCTCCAGGGTGTCACCCATCCTCTGGAACTCCCTGCCCCAACCCATCAGATTATCTCCTACTCTCCTCTCCTTTAGGCGCACCCTGAAAACCCATCTCTTCAGGGAAGCCTACCCAACCCCCTGCTAACTTGCCGACCTCCTCCACTCTGCCTACCACTCAATCCCCCACAGCTATCTCCTCCTGTGCCACCACCCCCTCCCTCCTAGATTGTAAGCTCGAAAGAGCAGGGCCCTCGAACCCCTCGTGTATCACATTGTATTGGTATTGTTCTGTCACATGTTCTGTCCCCCTTTGTAATGTACAGCGCTGAGCGAACTATTGGCGCTTTATAAATACTGTATAATAATAAAATAATAATAATTTACATTACATACAGATTTTCCCATGCCCGTAGACTTTACCTTACACATTAGCCATGTGTGGGGAACTGTGTCAAACGTTTTTGCAGAATCCAAGTATACCACATCCACCGCCACCCCTCTGTCCAAGGTTTTGCTCACCCCCTCATAAAAAGAAATCAGATTTGTTTGACAACTTCAGTCTTTCATGAATCTATGCTGTCTGCTGCTTAAAATATTTTTTTCCAGCAAGAACTCATCTATGTGGTCTTTTATTAAACTATACAGTATCTTCCCAACTATAGAAGTTAAACTAACAGGTCTATAATTACTTGGTAAAGATTTTGATCCCTTTTAAAATATTGACACCACATTGGACTTACGCCAATCCAGTGGTACTATGCCAGTCATTAAAGAGTCCCTAAAAATTAGAAACAATGGCTTTGAAATGACAGAGCTCAATTCTTTAAGGCCCCGTGGGTGTATGCCATCCGGTCCAGGAGCTTTATTCACCTTTATTCTGTCTAAATATTTCTTGAACACATAAATTGGATGATCACTGTGGATCACCTGGAGCTGTATCAATACCTTGCCCATTATGGACAAGAGCTCCCCCATGTTCCTTTGTATACACAGAGCTGAAGGTGTTTAACAAATTTACCTTCTCTTTGTCCCCAGTCACCCACTCTAGATTATTTTGTAAAGGGCCTACTTGCTCAGACCTGACCTTTATACTATTAATATATTTGAAGAATTTTTTGGGGTTGGGCCTGCTATCTTTTGCAAGCTATTGCTCGTTTTCAATTGTTGCAGCCTTTATTTCCGTTTTGTATATTCTGTTATATTCTTTGTAGTGTTTAAGCGATGATAGTGTTCCTTCATTTTTATATGTAATAAAAGCCATAGCTTAACTTTTGCCATAAGCCACATCGGTTTGATTTTTAGCCTTTTAAACTTGTTGCCCATGGAAATATATTTTAGAGTGTTGTTCATAGTCTTTTTAAAATAACTCCAATTTCTGTGTTGTGTTCATTGATGCCAATATTACCTCCTAGTATAAATCTTGGAGAGCAGCTCCCAGTCTTGGAAAATTAGCTCTCTTAAAGTTGAGCGTTTTTATATTTCCCATATGTGCTTGATGTTTACAGCTAACAATAAATGAAATCATGTTATGGTCACTGCTACCCAGATGGTTGAGTTTACCAGGTTCAGCAGAGCATCATTCCTAGTTGGGGCTATGAACTACATCATAAAATTGTCCTGTTCTAGAAGCAGTAAACATAATGGACACTGAAGAAGACCTGAAGAAAGTATTAAAAAGGGAGCCACAGAAGACTGGCACCCCCAAGTTCCTATGCACCTGATATTTTAGCCTCTCACAACATATGCTTGCTAAGATCGATATGCCCACCTCTGCTGTGTGCAAAAGCCTCAGTATAGTCACACTTGATACACTTCTGTCTCACTGGATACTAAGAGACCTGCAAAGTTCAATAAGACATTTCCTATTCATGAACAAACAGAAAATGTATGAGGATTGGGGCTCTCCTGAAAAGATTTTCTCCCCTGTAAGAATCCTGTTAATCTAGATCTTGTGGAAAAAATTCACAAAAAAAAAAGTTAATTGTTCCAGTAGTATACCCTGCCAACTCAGGCTTATATAAACATCTAGACAGTTACAAACAATGTTCTGTACTCAAGTGTGATGCTTGGCACCAGTAGGCCTTCACTTGTCCACTCTAAGCCAAAACAGTCACCATGCTTTGCTGCCCTCTTAGGACTTGGGAAGGGGGGGGGGGGGGGGGGGACACATCAGCATTGCGCTTTACCTTTATAAACCTTTTTATTGTAGTAAAATAGATGTATACTCAAAAACAGCAGCATGATGTAATATCCAAAGTGATTCACAATCCATACTTTCAGATCTGCTGCTTGTTTCTAATCATGGGAAGTAGCCATCCAGACCTAAAACACTTATGCATTTCGAGGGAAGAGTCCCCCTCTTCATCAGAGCCAAACTTAACACATAAGATATTCAGGTCTGGATGACCATTTTCCATAATTGACATTTGCAGATCTGAAAGCATGGAAAGTGAATCAATCTGAGATTATGTCAAGCAGCTGTTTGTGAGTATACTATGTATATCTATTTTATTACTTCAATAACAAGGTTTATAAAAACAAAAAAAGATAATGCGCTAGTCTGGTGTTCCCCTTTTTATATAACCATCTTACTGTAGAATGTTATTTAAGAATTCTACAGCTAAAAAATTTAAAATTACCTATGGCACTGAAAGCTTTAAAGACAACAGGGAGCAACACAGTAAAGTGAATAAGTCTCAACGCCTCTGCCTTTTTATCAGCACTATGTGTCAAGTACAGGGGACGGTCGTATTCTGGACAGGTTCCTGTCTATTAATAAAGGAAAGTGTGTCTTACCCTATCCATGTCTTTGGGCCAGTTATGGGTCTAGGCTTCAACATTCAGTGGGTTTATCCCTGAAGGCGTTTTCAGGGTCTGGACCACATCCCTGACCTGTATAGCACCTTGCAGATAACTAAACATGTACTTTGGGGGCCATAAGTGCATTAGGCGCTCACCTTGGCACAAAGTACAGCACTGAGGGTTAGTGATCTGGAAACTGCCTAAGGCAGTAAACATTCAGATCTTGATAGAAGTGCTAGAAGAAAAACATTCTCCCCCCCCCCCCAAAAAAAAAAAAAAAAAAGATGAGGTCCATCACCTAAGGACACCAACAAAAAAAAAAGGGAATTTCATGGAGAGGGTGGGGTTATCAGGGCTGCTGTAAGTAACCATGGAGCCCCATACAGCCAACCTAACAGGCCAATCCCCCCCCCCCTTCAAGTTTACTATGATTCAGTTATGAATGAACACAGTGAGTGATCGGTTCTGTTTGTGTTCATTCAGGAAAGATTGGGGCTGGTAAATGTGACATTTTTACCAGCCCCTTCCCCTACTCTCCATCCTGAAGGATTCTAATGTGTGGTTGTAGCTGCTGGTGGGAAGCAGAGGAGAGAAGCCGGCAGCACTTGGGGGCACTCTGAGGCCTGGGCAGCCGGGGGAAATGTATGGTGTACAGGGATTGTCATGGGTGTGGTGGGGGAAGGAGGCAATTACTGGAACCGATCCTCTGAAGAGAAGAAGCCAGCTTTCAGCTGCTGCAGAGGGAGCCATACAGGGGATCCAGCCCCCTGCATGCACTGTGCTGACCACTCTCCCTGACCACATCCAATTCACCCAGCTGCCTGGGCCCCCCTGCTGGCCCGGGCCCTATACAGGAGGACTGTTGTGGGTTATATGAGAATGTAGTAGGGGCTTCCCTAACAGTTTTTTTTTTTGCCATTGTCCGATCATCTGAAGCCAGTCTGTATAAACCTATGGTCTATGAATAAACGTTCTGTGTAGTATACTGTACAAAATAATCTTATTTTCAGCAATGCTGCAAATAGAGTATGATATAGCAAGAAAGGAAATTTGTGCCTAAAATGAAAGGGTAATTGTTCATTATCCTGCAACATATCAATTTTTCATTTCTTATCTGTGCCAGAAACATAAGTTGCCACTGGTTGCTATGGGTAACATTGGCAATTTTCAAGAACTTGATCAGTTACTTGGATTTTGGGGCTCCACCATTGCATGGATATCAGCCTTGTATTCAGCCCCATCAGCCACTGTGCAGGTCTCTATTACAAACTTTGTTTGCAGACGATGCCTTTGTAATCCTCATCTAACCCCACAGTACTCTCCCAAATCTTTAGCGCAACCTCTCAGTTTGCAGATCTTGATATTTATTTGGGCCCACAAAGGTCCCAGAATCCCCCGTCGTACTTTATATTATCATAGACTTCAAAGTGGCATGAGGGTTCCTAATGTTGAACGCTACTATAAAGCTGCACAAATACTGCTTCTACATGCTACTGCTTATGTCCCCTTATGGGTATTTTTGTAGTTGCCCAACTGCAAGTCAGTCCCTGTTCAAGCCTTACTGTGGCATCCTCCTAAAACTCGTCTGCCCGACTTAAGCCCATTAATGACACACAATTTTGAAGGTCTGGTTCGCTATGCTGGTAAATTAATGTCCGCATTTTTGCCCCCATTACCTCTCCTAAACAATCCACTTCCTCTGGGTCTGCGCCAACCTAAATATTTTGCCTGGTGGTCTCCCCACGGATTTGCACTTGTCCACCATTTTTTGACCTCATAACTTACCCACTTGGTCCTCTCTGCAAGAACACCAAGGTGCTTCCAGTTCAGAACACTTCCACTATTTGTAGTTGAGACATTCTTTGATGGTTCTTGATACTGTGGAGGTTGGATATCTTTCCATATACAAAAACCACTTTTGAACCCATACACCAGGATTGCCTAAACTAATCTCAATTTTATATTCCACATGAAATGCCAAAGACCCTCTTCTCTTATGCAGGGCTCTGGGAACAGGACTTGCAAGGCACCTATGGAAGTAGAAAGATTGGAGCAGATCTTGGACGTACATAGCAAAATTCTCCTTTAACACCTCTATCCTAGAGACTGCATACAAGGTTCTCTTCTGATGGTACTGGGTCCCTGCCTGTATAACCCATGCTAACCCCACTGATAGAAGCTTTCAGAGGACAAGTACTATGGTGGGGTGTGGTCCATACCTGGTGGTCCTACCCTACATTTACAGTCCAGAACTACACATCCAATGTTAATGCGACGATCTTCCCCGGTGAGCTACTGTGTTCTGACAGAGGGATGCTCCCAGGCCAGGACATACGGATCAGCAATGACCGACATCCAATCAGCACTGGCAGTCAATGGCTGTTTACCATGGTGCCTGTTCAACAGAAGCTGGTCAGGAGACCGGCTTCTGTCAGACGAGGAGCTGTACACAAGGGCTGAAAGTTGGCTGGTTTTCGGCTTGCACGTACCCAGCTTAAAGGTAGGCCATAGATGATGCAATTTTTTTTCCTGCAACCATGGGTTGCAAGAAAGAAATTTGCTTGATTTGCTGTGTTATAGGGGGAATACCTCCCACAGAGCTACTGTACTCTCCTGGCGTGGGGAGCCATCCCTGCTGGGAGAACACAATGATTTACAGCCAACAGCTATAGCCGCTGGCAGTAATTGCATAATAAAATTCCAACATGCTGGTTATACCCAAGTCAATTAATGGAGACTTGGGTATAATCAGCCTGCCCATAGATTGATCCTGGTAGGCTCTCCCCTGCCTGTACAGCCTATGTACTGTGGTCATAGTTCTAAGGACCATTGTTTTTATTGAACACCTTTATATCGTGGACTCCAATTATGTTGATACCTGTCTGTATATTTAACTGTGCTCAGTTTTGTGGCTTCTACATGATTCAGTTGTTATCTTCAAATAAAAAAAATAATACAGTGAAAAGAAAAAAAAAAATCTGTGATCCTTTAAAGATTTTTTTTTTTTCTTGGTGGTCTCTGATTTCTTGTACTTTCTGAACAACTGACTTAGAACAAGAATGCAGATTAGAAAGTGGGAGTGAAAGCAAAACCACAGATTAGCATACTTACGCAAGGTCAGTGCCTCTGGAAATGCTACACACATCTGAACAGCATAGCAGCCAGCAACTATTGTTTTCAAAACGTAAAGGTCAGCAATGGCTGCATTTATATTTTCTTATCGGTTTCCTGTCACATCCAAATTTTATATTGTGTTTCAATGAACAAAGGGGTCAGTGCGTGGATTGAGAAACAGAGCCCAAATCAAAAGTCAAACCACAATTATGTGTCCTACTCCTTTTAATACCACATGTATTTGCAATATATATAGAGTTTTGTTCCACAGAAACTAAAACAATTTGGAAAAAAAAATAGAAAGTTTTTGTTTCTGACACCCAAAAAAAAAAAAAAACATTCATATTTTTTGCTCTAACAAGCTACTTTACAGGCTTATTAGTGAATACCTAATTAGCTTGCTCCCCTTCTCCAGTCTTAAAATAACAATAAAGCATTTATTTTTTAACATCTGATATTGATAAACAGTGAATAGTAAGAAGCTCAGTGCAACAAAAACAAAATCACATAAATAAAACAACCCACCCCTGCTAGAGGACAAATGTGTCTCCTAATACTATCCAGCACAAACAATTTCAAATTCTGCTTAGTAACAGGCTATATAGGGGCTAGTGTGAAGTAATGCTGTTCGCTTTAGGCTACATGCACGTAGGTAATTTGGCCCCTGTGCGTCAAATCCCTGTGTTTTTTTGGGCATCCAGGAATCATATGTGCATCATCCAGCTCCACTGGCAATAGTCTATGAGAGGCTGAAATGCTCAGACTACCTGCATTTGGGGCAAAGATATCTGAACACATACATCTCTAAACGCAAGTACCAATCAGTAGTGTCCAGCTTCTGCATAATTCCTCCTCAGATTTTGGCAGGCTACAGTCCTGGATGTGGCATCTGAGAGCCTGAAAACACCAGGATTTGACACATGAGCCAAACCATTTGTCTGCATGAGGACTTAGGTGTTCTCATTTAAAGCCCAACTCCAGCCAAAATTAATTTTTTCTTTCATTTTAGACCTGTGTCAGATTCTCATAGCCGTGTGCCTCTATTGAGGAGATTTACCTTCACTTTCTGACCAGGCGATTGGTGTCACTGGGACAGAAGTGAGAAGAAATCTCAAAAGGTACACAGCAAAAAAAAAAAAAAAAATTCAAAATCTTTGTCACTATAAAAAAACTTCTATCAGGAGAAAGGCTTTAACCACTAACACGTGCCAGAATCACAAAGCCACAAAGAGTCTGACTCACCTTGTGCCAATTTTGACAACCAAATTAACATTGATAATTTACATGTATCACGATTAGGAAGAAAAAATTGTATTTTTGTCTCTTGCATCATAAAAGTGAAACCTAGCTTCCTTCAGTGCAGGATTTAATCTGCAATACAATTTAGCAACCTGCCCTCCAAAACTAATAGCTCCACAGTAGCAACTTAAGGGAGAAAACAATTTTGTTCTATGCAGTGCAGGGAATGTTTATTTGCTCCTGCTGTTGGCTGGGGTGGAATGACAATATACAGGAAGAGGGGGACACTGGCTAATTTGTTATGTTCCTCTTTTAGATTACCAATGTGAAACGTGTTTATGTTTAATTACCATTTAGCATAGACATGAAATAAATTAATGTGTAAAATAAATAAAGCATTTTCTAGTATAACCAATTCCACTATGTTGTTTAGTTACTGTGGCAGAATAAGGTGAAAATCAGTGATCTGAGTATTTGGATAGATATAGACATGACTGAAGAGCTGTGCAGAGAATGAGGGACACATCCAATAAGAATACAAGAAAGAAAAGCAACTGTAGCACAGAGCAAGGAGGTGTAGAAGGAACGAGAAAATCGAGAAAGAAACCTGTTGGAGAGCATAAAAAGTGAACACAAGCACACGGAAGCAGAAGAAACTCACAAAAACAAGTGTGGAAGAGAGAATATCAAGACAGACAGAATTAAGCGGCCCATAAAAATTACGCTGCTTAACCTAGTAGCTTTGTAGGATGAATATTAGGGACAGTGTGTGGCAGAATAGAGGTGACCATGCAAAGTGCAGGATATGACAGTGGGGGTTACTGAGCTCTCCATAGCTTAGAACAGGAACAACTTTTACAGTTCATGTCTATGCTGACCCAGGCACCCCTTTCCTACCAACAAAGGAACCCTCTACATATGTGTATACATGAGATAGATGCATACCAAAAGGTTCCTGCAAGCTACATGAAGGCAGCCAATTTACTGAGTAGTAATGAGATACATAGCCAGTGTTTATACTTTGTTAAGACCCTCCCATCCCTCCCCGTGCCACAATTATGATCCTTCATTCAGTTTTCTTCTTTAATGCTCCAGGGAGCTTGGCTTGAATCCTGTAAGAAAACAAAGATGCATTTTACAGATGTCTTACAGTGACTTAATCACATTAAAATAAATGGATAGGTATAAAAGTGCAGGCATCCAGGAGGGACCTGCAGTAAGCAGGCAAAAAAAACCCCCCAAAATAAAACCAAAAACAGAAAACACTAACAGAACAGCCTGACATTTAGGTATACATGAGATAATAAAAACTGCTGCATATTCGCACAATCACCTACGGGTGCCTGAACTTCATACCTTCTAGCAGATTTGTTTATTGCAAATATCAGGGTCACTTTAAACCACACTAATAAAACGACTACTTAAAGCAATCCTTGCATTAAATGTTACTATCTTTCCAAGAAGATTCCTGGGGAGACACAAGTACGCCCCATATCTCACGAGAGGACACTCTAGCCCAGTGCAAGAGCATCTTCTTGCAAGATTTAGGATCCTCAGCATCCTGTTGGAAGAATCATTAAAGCAAGGAGTTAAAAGGTAGAAGGGGAGGTTAAGTAATCCTTTTCTTGGGAGTCCACTGAGAGAGACAGAGTCTTTAGCCTTTGGGTTATACTGCCACATACAGGAAGAATGGACATTGGCAAACAACAACTGTAGGCCAGCCCAGGATAACCCCTTCTGCCAGTAATCCCCAGTTTAGCAGCAAAGCAGTACAAAGATCATAATCACAAATAGAGAAAAGCGAAACCTATGTTCCTCAATGGAACAAACAATGAGTACAAAAATCCTATTTGTTTTCTTTCCATTGAGGGACACAGGAGGAGGGGATGTCCAAATGCAGTCAAACTGAGGGATGGGAAACACAGTAAACAAATGTTAAAAACACAAGAAAAATTATATATGAACTGGGTCAGTAGCTGGCATCAGATAATGCCAAAACGTCCACCTAGGAGAAAGTGAGTGAACCAAAGACCAGATGGCAGCCTTGATTTCCCTTGAAAATCTGGGAAACAGTTGCTTGATGCCGGAAAGGCCCAAAAAAAGCAAAAAGATTTAGTAGTGTGTGCCTTGACAAGAAGGGGTGGAACCTGATTCTTGAGACCATAAGCTTGGATAATTGTGTAGCGAAAAGCTGGTGCACCCTTACAAGGATCCACTGCGATTATTAAAAAGGTATCAGACTTCCCGAAAAGAGTGGCTGGGAGACACTCACAGCCTGGACTACATCCAGACTATGGAGAAACGTTTTGTTGAAATGGGGCAAGACAGAGATGGGAGAAGAAGATGAAAGGTAGAAAGTACTTACCCAAGAAATAAGTTCTGGGCCCTAACACATCACTTGGTCACTATGCAAATTCAGAAAATGTTCCTTGCATGATAAGGCCACCAGTTCCTAGCAGAGATGGTGACTGCAAAGAAAACTACCATGTTGGTATGAGTTGAGGGAGGAATGCCTCTAATGGGTTCAAACAAGATTGAAATCTAATAGGGAAGCTGCACAGGAAACCTCTGGAACAAAGATCTTAATCAAAGAGTGGGAAGCAGACAGTCTCAAACAGGACAGAAAGGGCATAAACCTAACCTTTGATAGTACTGACAGCCAAATGCTGGTCCATACCCAGCTGCAGGAAGGGAGGTTTTCACCCCATGGAAAAAAGACCTGGCGTGGACCAGGACTTACACCAAGTGAAGTGCGTCTTCCATGTACAATGACTTATCCCGAGAAGCAGAATTACTAGGTTTCTGGCATCATAAAAATCCCATAACTCAGATGCCTCTGCTCCTCAAAAACAAGGCATCAACAGCAATGGCAAATCATTTTTTAGGATGACAGACAATATGGCACAGCCCATGTGTCTTCCAGGAGTCTTACGAGGTTGATGTACCACATCTGCCCGGGCCAGTCCTGAACAATCAAAATTACAAGAATGCCCTCCATATCAATACTGTGAAGCAAAAGAAGAAAGTTTCAGGGGAGTGAAAGAGTGTTAAGGCTGTACTGATCCCACAGAGCCATCAGAACATTCAATGCATCTGCTAGAAGATTCCTGTACCTGGAGACAAACCAGTCTAGTTTGCTTTTGAATCTAGATGCTATTAGGTCCACATTCCTCTGGCCATCTGGTTGTTTTTACCAATTTCTTAGACTCCCTCATCTTTTACACAGGTCTAGAAACTGATCTCTGCGTGAACAGACTATGCTCCTTGTTAAAGCCATTGCTGTCTGAACAAGACTATGCCATTTGTCTATGCCTGCAATACACGAGGCTGGAGCAAGAAGTTCTGCCCAAGACAGTCACCTCTAGCTCTCTTGATGCAAGAGACTTCTGGTTCCCTTCCTGATGATTCATGTATGCCACCACCATGGCATTATCTGACTGAATTCAGATTAGATGGCTCTTCAGTAACATGGTTCAATGTTGCAGTGACAGTCAAATTGCTTGAAGTTTCAGGATGTTCATCTGGCCAAGACTTTTTTTAATCAAAATACCCTACAGCAAGTAGACTCCTCCCCAGCTTAATAGGTTGGTGTCCATAGTAAGAATTCTTCAAAAGATGTGAATGAAGAACTTCCCTGACTCTAGAGTTGGATTCTTGAGTCACCAGACCAAAAAACAAAAACAAACAATGTGGTCCTCAATCTGTAACTAGATCAACTTGTCCCACAAAGGAGTGTTGTGTTGCAGAGATCTGAAGTACAGCTTGGTGAATGGTACTACTTTTAAAGAGGTTACCATACGCAGAGAGTAACCCAGTTCCCAGCCTGAAGTTTAAATCTGAGACCAGACTATCTAAAGGGATGTCTAAATGTCAAAGGAGTGAAACAAATTATTTCTTTACAGAGCGAAAGGGAGACGACTTTGAAGTTTGGCCCTTCGTTTTCTCCCAATGAGGAAGATGGGTACTCTTGTCACCTGCAGCACACTTGATGCTGTCAAGAGCTGGTCCCTCAAGTCCCTCAGTCACAAATACAGGGAAACCCAGTCCAAGCTGTAGGTTCCTGAAGGGAACCAAACTTCACCTGCCACAGTAAGCATACCCTCGAAGGGGTCTTCAGAATCTGGGTGCAAAAGGTTTGTCAAGGTTAGTGCTGAAAAACAGGATTCAGTGCCCAAAACAAAACATTACATGCCAGCCCCACTGTTGCAGGGACCTGGTACAGTTCATAAGAAATGCATCAATGGGAACTGATCTGAAAACTGCTGTTGAGCCCTCAGGCAACAAGCAGTTCGTTATTGACAGAAGTGCCAGCTGAAGTATTTGAAGGAAAAAAACAAACAAAAAGAACTTCTGTATAGAAGAACATGTTCATTATCTTGGGATACTAGCAAAAATGAGTGGATGGGATTACACAAAGGTGCACTAGTTGTGTTCACAGGAAAGCCTTTGCCAGTGTCCTATCACCTGACAGTAGCAGCATACAGTATAACCCATGGTCTATGATTTGACGTCCTGTATTGTATGATTAAGATACTCTATTTTTATTCCTTCCAAGTTAATTTTTGCCCTTGTAATAATGGCAATTTTCACAGGAGCAGGGGCCCTGATCTAATTAATAAACCTTACATTTTAAACATATCTATTTTTTCCTCCTCTGACATCCTGAAAATAAGCCCACCACCCCAAAAATTGTACTGTGAGGCCATCTGGTTGTTAATGCCAATTCCCTACTCTTCAGAAAGCATAGAGAACATAAATAATGTCATTTTCATTTGAATGACTCTCCAACCCACACCAGTGGCAGCTTGCTGGCAGACATTACTTAATCCTACATTGAATTAAAGCAACTTTATGAAAATAAAAAATAATATAATTTCTGACCAGACTTATCACCCTGTAGTAGAAAATTATATTTACAGAATCCCCAGCATTCATATGGAATAACTATTTAGCTTGTGAAAAAAAGCAGTATTTTGCTTCATGAATTCAATTTTTGTGCCAATGAAATGTTTACATTCATTGTAAAACAAGAGATTTAGTCATCCAAACATTATTGTACATGCCTTGAAAATCCTTTCATTCATCTTATTTGAAAGAGGGACTCCAATACAATCATGTAAAACCAATAACAAGCTGAAACAATATTCAGCTGCTGAATGGATCATGTACATGAAATTACAGCAAAGGTAACAGGTCACTAGGCTATTTAAGACCAGCAGAAACACTATGTGTTTAATGTTGGCAAGCTGTGGCTTCAATTTACACAATTACTTGACTAAATCTAGTTTACATATTCCCTGAACCCTCTTTTTTCTTTACAGTGGGTACAGAGATACTAGAACATAATGTACAATGTTACTTTTCACATGAATCTTACAAAAAACAGATATTCCACACATTATGTAAAATTAAATTTTACAATAGCAATACACAACACACTTCAGGCGACATCTATTGAACAAGAGGCCCAACTTATCTGCTGCCTTTCATTTCATATGTGCAGTACTCACTTCTCTGTAATTGATTTCACTTGATTGTTCACCAAAGACACATAGTGATCGATCTGTACCTGAAGCACAAAAACACATTTGTTAAAAAAAAAAAAAAAAAAAATCAGAAAAGTTACTGATACATGCAATATTTCATGGAAAAAAACTAGGGATACAAATAAAAGGCAGATAAGGAACTGGGATAAAAAGAGGGATGGAGACAACACAAAACAAGTAGGAAAACAAGTAAACACTGACAAAGTAAGTGAGAAATGCTTTAAAGTTTGACCATTATTTTTACAGTATTCGGTGTCAGATGGGACAAACTGATAGCACTCTTGGTGCCTTGTAATGTTAGTTGCAATATGAGGAAGGGTCCCCCCCCCCTTGGTTCACAACCACCCAACAGCATGTCTGTTTCACCTCCCTCTGCATTCTTCGTGGAAGTGCTGGGAGCAAGAGAGGTGCTTGCTAGAAAAGCGTCTGTCTCCTTGCTAGCTCCAGTGTTGGGTAGCACCATGCTGCAGCTAGCGTTAAGGAGGGCCTAGGAAAATGGGACAAAGCACTGCATGTACTGTGTCCCATCGGAAACGTAATACTGTAAAAAAAAAAAAAAAAAGTCTAACAAAAAAAACTTGTAGGTTCCCTAAATGTGTAAATAGATCACATAAGACAATGAATGCAACAGAAGCATCGTTATTTTAGCCCCTTTTTGCATGCGTTAAACCGCCCAAATATTTAATATTTTCTAAAAGCAGGGACTCTGGAGAATAAAACTGTGGAAGCTGAAATTCTTTGTCACATTGTATTAGTGAACTTTTTTATCAAACCCATACTTTCAATACAAATACAGTAAAGTTAATTTTAGGGTATGCAAACATACAATATATTACCCATTTTTTTTTGCCCTGCCAAAGCTCTAAACCCAGAAGAAAAGCATGTTTAATCCATGTTGGCTGATCTCCCTCTGCTCTGACCACCATGCCCATCCTGGGCCCAAAGGAGGTACTGCGGAGCCCAGAATAAATAGAGGAAGTTTTAAAGAGTGTGTGTAAGCGATTGGGCAGCCGTCTGAATCACTTTTAATAGAAAGCCATCAGTAGCTTGACTGATGTATGGTGTGTGTGTGTGTGTTAGTAACAGAATTTACTTGCTCTTTGTTGTCTAGCAATTTTTTGCATAGTTAAATGGAGATAAGGGAACTACCTTGTAAATGAAGACAAATAAGCTCCTAAGTGAAACATGTTAGGAGAAGCTTGGCCAGTCTACTCAGCACTAGGTGGAACACACTTCATAGCAGCCAAAAGATCCACACAGCAGCTTTCTTCTTTTTGTCCAAGTGCAATTGTGAGGTAGAGACGAGCTCTACGTGAGCTCACATATTGGTCACCTGCATAAATTCGAGTAGTACATGAAGCCAATATCCAACACTGAAGACAGGCAGAAGTTGGATGTTCACAACATTCATCCCTCCTGTAGAAACTGGACTATGAAAGTGACTATTTACAGTGCTATCCACTTAATACTTCACAGGACATTTTTTTCAACAAAAAGTATATCATCAAATTATAAAAGACACAAAACAAGTTTAGGTATTGCATGCCAATGTGCTAATAACTGTACCTTGTATTTTTCATACACAACTGGAGCAGTGAATGCAACCAACACCCCTAAAAAAAAAATAGAAAATTAATTTACAAAATAAACTGGTCATTTGCTACACTACAAAACGCACAAGATACATTCTTACCAAGTATGAGAAGTGTGATCCCATTAAACACAGCGCCTACATAGGTCATCAGCCACATGAAAAGGGCAAGCTGTTAAAAAAAAAAAAAAAAAAAAAAAAAATCAACAAAGTAAAAACTATTGTAGTATTTGACTTGATTACTCACTATTCATACAGAAAAAAAATTTACGTGTTTTTTTAATTCTGGATCTTGGAGTAAAGGACAGGTTGGATATTCATAGATTCTGGGTTATAGGCTATACCTATAGCTGGCTGAACACTGGCAAAGCTTTTGCACACACCTCTCTTGGGCATACCCCTATAAACCCTACTCTGCTATGTGAAACCTCAGTTTTTTAGCAAGCAATGCAGAGTTAACACATGAACAGAGGGGTGGCTTGTGTCATGTACTGTGCTCTAAGAAATGGAATTTACATGCAAGTCAAAATACTTTTTATCCCAATTGTATGGGAAACAGGCTGAATATTAACAGACCCTGGGTTGTTATCAAGGAATGGATCAGAAGGGTGGGAAACACAAGGCAAACAGAATGGTACCAATGGGCCCAACTAAAGAGAAAAGAGTCAAAAGATCCGATTCTGAGTGCAGCAGAAAGAACACTGGTCAAAAGCACCATTCACAAAGGCCTGGACATCCATCTAGTATAACTTGGAAAACGTGTGAACAGAAGACTAGATGGCAGCCTTAAAAAACTAAGAAACAGACGCTTGATGGTGAATTACCCTGGAAAAGCTCACTGATCAGATGGATAGAGCAGGTAAGGGTACAGGAGGTGCCATATCTTTTACTGTATAGGCTCTTACAATGAGCTGTCTTATCCACATGGAAATAGTGGACTTGGAGGCAGGGCGTACTTTTGCAAGAGCCTGATAGCAGAATAAAAAGTATTTTTCATATAGAGGCTATATGGACAGTCTTGAATGTCCAAAATAATGGAGAGCAATTTTCTTGGGATGCTTGGGAGAGGGGCACAGGGAAGGTAGGACAACATGTTCATAAAAAGTTGGAAGGCTAATACTACTTTAGGAAGAAAGGGGGTCATGAGCGTAAAACCATCTTATCCATGTGAAGGATTAGGAAAGGCTCCTTACAAGAGAGTCACTAACTTAAAAACATGTCTGACAGACATGATGGCAACCAAGAAGACCACTTTGCATGAGAGATCAAATAAGAGGAGTTCCCTTATGGATTCAAAGGGTGGCTTCTGCAGCACAGAGAGGACCCGATTAATATCCCAATGGAAGCACAGGGTGCTGTAATGAGGTCTTGTCTGTGAAATACCTTGAATAAAGCTCTTCACTGGACAGGCTAAAGGCTTTTATATTAGGATGGACGAGGCTGAAACCTGTCTTTTAACCTCTTTCCATCCAGCATATGCAGATATATTTCCCGGATGGGAAGTGGTTATACAATAGGATCATGGCTGCAGTTGCCATTATATTGCTGCCATTTTATAGAGCCAGCAATCGGCCTCTCTGTATAATTGATCCAAGAGGCTCTACAGCCGCTGGATCATTCTATTACAGGGCTCAGAAGGCCATTCCCTCCACCCCCCTCCCCCAGCGCCATTCCCAAGCTCTTGGGGAGCATAGGACTGCTTTAAATGGTTGGGTCAGCTGCCCACAGAGGAGAAAGAACTATTGGCGGATGTTGATGACACCCAGTGATCCACTAGAGACTAGCTCTGAATGGTGGAAATTTTACTTCCAAGTTTGAAAATGTAATCACTCAACAAGTGAATAACATTAAAAACAAATTCCTGGTTTCCAGATAGTGTCTCCTGAATAGTATTCATTTTTATAAATAAACCGATACGCTAATGTTTATCGCATATACTATATGCATTTAATACAAAATATCTCATGCAATATGTAAAGTGTCAAATCACTACTGGTAAATACAACAAATGTGATAATTCCCTGAGGTAAACGTCAAAAAAACACAAAAAACAAAAGTGATTACATTAAAAGTCAATTCACAGCCGACAGGAAGATGTAAACAAAGCAGCAGGAACAGTGTTAAAAGGCCTGGTATGGATTTGGGAGAAACCCTCACCTTTTTTTTTTTTTTAAGTCTGGTATAAATTTTAAGGTAGACCCACAGGAAAAAAAAAAAAAAAAAAAAAAAAAAAAAGAGGCTTGATATCCCCCTCAAATTCCATACCAGCCACATGCCCTGAACACCTTGTCCCCATATTGATGAGGACATGGGACTTTTCCCCCACACATTTCCAACAGTCATGCTGGTACTTGCGTGGGTCCTTCGGAGCATCACCTTGCACTCTACCAAAAGCAGATTTGTAAGGAGCACCTTCCCCTTCTGACAATGCTACAGCCCAGCTAGGCTTCTGCTCCTCATCCCCCAAAGCGTCAGATACTTTTAGGGGGAGCATTCCTGGATACTGGTGTCGAGTTAAATATGCCCAAGGAAAGTGTGTCCACAAATTTTGCCACTGTCCCATCACCTGCAAGTAGCAGCCTAAAAACCCAAAGTCTATGAATATCTAACCTGTGCCCTGCACTATACAATTAAGATATTTACACAAGTCTAGTGTAAAGCAATGAAAACCTTCCTCACCTTGAGCGAGTCTACTAAGTCCTCCACAAGAAAGAGGCGTACAATGTGCTTCAAAGCACTGTTGATGTGAACAAGGGATGAGCTCACTTTCTTCTGGAAGCTGTCAGAGGAAAGGGTGATGTCTTGATCCAGAAGAGCCCTATAAAATAAACAGAAACATTCATGTAGCAGGTATTTTTTGGATGCATTTGATGAGATACTGTGCCAAACTCTGAGGGTGGAAAAAATACTATGCTTTGAACTAGACTGGTGTTCTTTAGAGGGTGACAATTTTAGGAGTGTTTTTATGTTAAGACAGGATGGATTGTAATAATTGTTTTTACTGCAGTGTAGTATGGCAAGAGTTTATATCATATTGAGCATCTAAATTCATAGTAACTTTTATACTTACTGCTTTGTAGATATTTAATAGATCTGAACACACAGATACCAAGGACCCATCACGCTGTGTTGTTAATGTGTGATTCACATGCAGTTCTGTGCAGTGCGATTTGAAAATGAATGGGCTGAGATCACACGTCACCAAAAGTAGTGCATTCACAACTTTTGGAAACGCACAGCAACAGGAATGCATAGTGGTTATGTACCATGCAATCTGGTGCGAGCAAATGCACTGCATTTGTGACCCGTGTTTGGGGTGTAGGTAGCAGATTACAAGGGCAGTGCGACTGGAAAGCGGTGCAGGAAGCTGGAACAGAACGTGGGTGTCCAGCACCGCATTCTAGTATGAATCACTCACCTTCTTGAATGTTTAGAAACACGGTGTAAACTTTCTGAATGCTATCTTCATACTTGATAATCATATTAAAACCTGAACTCCAAGCAGAAAAATACCAACCAATGCATTTATGTATTCATTACAACTATTACCCCTAAATTTTTAAATGAAGTGCAAGTGAATTAGACTTGGTAGCAGCTTCCTGTTATCCCAATTAAGGCTACTTTCACAATGATCCGCTGCAAAAACACAGCAAAACCGCATAGGCGTTTTCACCATGCTGAGCATTTTAAAAGACACAGGACTTAAAAACTGTACCAAAAACACTTTGCAGAGGTGTTTTTCAGTTTTCCACTGATTTCAATTGGAAGAGGTGTTTTTTTTTTCTTACCAAACATGTCCCAAAGATGCTTCAAGCAGGAGTTTTTATACCACTCTGCAAGCACAACGCCTCAGTGTGAAAACATACATAGATATACATTTACATACATGGGGAAACTAGCTTTTCAGGTGCTTTTTTAATGCAAAAACACTTAAAAAACTCTTCAGTGTGAAAGTCTCCTTACAGCAGTACTCAAACTTGAAGTCAGAACTAGGAGCAAATCAAGTGTGCATGCACACATGCTGACAGATACAGAGAGCAGAGTGCGCATAAGAATTTGCTTCTTCTCTACTATTGTGTCACAGGCTGTGGGCAGGGAGAAGACCAGGCTGTAATGCATATTTTTGCAGAAGAAGAAAGCCTGGACATAATTAACAGTGTTGTCTGACAGGGTTTTGTTTTTTTCTCAGATCTGCATGAATAGAATTAAAACTCCTGTCACAGGCAGTATAGCGGAGTTTTAACCAGGGCTGTGGAGTCGGAGTCGTAGGAAATTTTGGGTACCTGGAGTCGGAATCGGAGTCGGCAAACAATGCTCCGACTAAATTTAGATTGGAATTAAAAAAAAAGCAAGTTTAAATGTCCCAATTCACAAAAAGTTATAATTAATGACTTCTCTACTGTAAGAATAAAGACCAATGCATGCAGTGCCTCACGTAACCGCAAAACGAACACGTTAAGTGACCGTGAAGAAGCATGCTTTTCATGTGCTTCACTATATGGCACGCAACGCACAATTAGGAGCGGCAATACTTATACTTTCCATAGTGTTTTACAGATTTTGTTTTTGGCTCATATAGATAAGCTTTGTTTTTGTTCTAAAAACAACCAAATAATGTGGTTTGTATTTTTGGACTGGTAAAGTTCCTGATGTTTATGCCTGCTGCTACTATCCAGACACTTGATTAATTAATAAAAGAAAAAAATAAAACTTTGTTTTCATTGTGTTTGTCTTTTGCTTAAACTGTTCAATACAGTAGACTGTTGGCTTCCCAGCCAGTAGTCCTGTGGTAATGACATGTATGTTGCCTTTCTTTCCTTCAAGGAATGTATAAAATACATTTGCATATTAATACAGAGGAGTCGGAGTCAGAAGTACAAAAAACTGAGGAGTCGGAACATTTATCTACCGACTCCACAGCCCTGGTTTTAACTTTGTATTTAGTGGCTTGTCTAAAGTTCAACTTTAAGTTATTTGTATTAGCTCATAAGAGATGGGGAATTCTGTCCGTGCCAAGCAATTATATCATTTCAGAGTTGTGATAATCATGGCTTTTTTGTTTGATGAATGGGGGGGGGGGGGGCTATCAGTGTATGCAGTATTTCAATAGTACAGCTTCTGAGTGGGCTACTGCGGAAATTCTTTTTATAACTAATACCATCACGTTCTGTTGTACATATTACTAAAAGTAACATCAAGTTATCCTTTAACTTGGTATTTTGTGGACAATTAGCAACATAGCTCATAATTCACACCACATCTGTATAAATCACAATCAGTAGGACTGCCTTGTATCATGTACCTATGAGGAGATTTAAAGGAAACCTGTAATAAAAATATGATGGCTGTAACTGCTGTCCTCCTCATGAAAACGCTAGTTGTCTATGCCTTATTCTCAATACTTAAATTCCTAGCCCAATAAAACAAAGCTATTCAAACCCAGTGAAGTCAAAACTGATCTGCATACTTGCTCTAAGCGACAGCATAACAGCTAGGAATTGGCATTTCCAAAAGGAAAGTTTGGTAATGGTAGCCTTTGCTTCAGTACAGTAATCAGCTAAATATGCCAAATGTCCAAAGGGCTGACATGTCAGGAACAAATCTTTAATTCACAACAATCTCTTCTTTTGCAGTGGTAATGAAGAAAAAAAACACATGCAAGGTTTAGCAGACACAATTAGGTGCTGTAACATAGCTCGTACTTACAGTCCAACCCTTCAAAGAACACCTTCACCCCCACCCATTTCTATTTCTTTAAAGTAGAACTAAAAGACATTTTTTCCCCCATTTTGGAGTAAGGAGAGGGTTAGAACCCCTATCAGATTTTTATTCACCATCTGTGTCCCATTGAGGAGATTCCCCTTCACTTCTTGTCCTATAAACAAACAGGAAGTGAGAGGAAATCTTTGTAAAGGGAATCCCTTGGGGACCTCCAGGTCACCAGAACTAGTGTTCCCTTTGGAAGATTTTACCTTTATTACTTTTCTGAGGACAACCCGAAATTTGGGTTTTTAATTTACTTTCAATGGTAATGGTAAACAGGACAAATAGAGGGTGAATCTCCCTAAGAAGGGGGGGGGGGCAGACAGCAATAAAAACCGACAGGTGTTCTACTCCACCTCCACTCCATCCAAAATGGAAAAAAAAAAAATAAAGTTTTGCCTTTAAAATATACTATAAGTGACTTTTAGTGCAGTACAACTAAATATACAATATTTTATCAAGAGAGTATATTTTTCATTATCAAAATCTGCAGACAGCCATAGTCTCGTTACTAAAACCAAAGCATGACTGTCCGCAGAAATGCAACACCAGCTTAGCACAGTGAGACCCCTGCAACCACATCATGCACAACTGAACAATTAGCTGCACAAGGTCTCCTAAATAATGTCGCTAAACACAGTTCTTACTTGAATGGATGTCCCTCATCAGACTTCTGGACGGCTTGCATGACAGATTTGTAGATACGGAAGCTAATTGTGACAGTCAGCAAGGACAATACGAGATACGATACGACACTAATGATGCTAAATGCTGCCAAGGACAAAAGCAGCACCATAGTGGCTCCAAATACCATCCCAGATTTCTTCAAATCTCTCCAGTACAGCAGATCATGAACTGAAAAAAAAGAAAAATAAAAGAGACCATTTTAAATTTTGCCCACATCAAATCATTCACATATGCACAGAACAGTTTATTCGAAAGACCCAGCTTACATTAATGTCAATTAACACATTTTGATTGGCAAAATATTGACCATACACAAAGGCTAACGACAATTAAGTTTATTTTTAGGAATCACTAAAAACTTTTAGGCAGGTGTCATGTCCTGAGCAATAATCCAATGTTAAGGTTATCCATAAAAGGTCCGACTTTCTCTAGGAGAAGCAATCATTGCTTGAATTAATTGGGAAATATCTGGCCTAACGAACGACCAACGCAATACGCTTTGGCTGTAAAGCTCTTCTAGCAGGCATGAAAATATGCACCCGATTAATTCCTTTTTACTTCTAGAAAAGGTATAATCATTTTAACATGTATGATTCCATAAGAAATTCACTCAGATCACTGGAAAAATTTAGAGTAGATTTATGTGTGTTGTCGGCTGTTCCTCTTCTACACTGAAGCTAACACTGGGAGCCAATCATGTGACCAGACTGGAGCACCTTCAGAATAGGCAAGTATGGGACATCTTTCTTTTACAGGATAGTTACAATAGACTTAGAATGAAGGAGGGAACAGGGTTAGATATAGGTAGTATTTTACGATTATTTTACTGAAATAAAGTTACCCTTACAAGTACTTATTAATTATAGTACTTACATAGCGCAACCAATTTAACATATTAACCACTTCCTGTCCGGCCCATGTACATAAACGGCTAGACAGGAGCAGTGCAGGAGCGGGTGGCCATTTATAAACCGGCCTTTGCATTCCCTGCCTGTGCGCGCTTCCTGGGAGCGCGCGGCACCGCAATCCAAGCGGAACACTGATCGCTGTACGGGACCTCTGTGTGAAGTCCCGATCATGTGATCACGGATTGGCCAATCCGTGATCACATGAATAGTAAGCAAGAGGTCACTTCCTGACATAATTGCTTACTACTTGAGAAATCTGTGAATGATCACAGAGCTCACATGGTAAAAGGCTATTCACAACAGCCTTGTACCATGCCTTGTGACCAATCACAGCTCACACAGTATTTCTCGATGGCTGCAAGAATGCAGCCAGAGAGAAGGGAAAATTATTGCTTTTACAGCCTTTATGGGTGTAAAAGCAATCAGTGTAAAAAAAAAAAATCTTCACCACCCCCCACAAGTAGCACAATGTCACTATGGTGACAGTATGTTAAAAAAAAAAAAAAAAAAAGCAAAAATGTAAAAATTTTTTTGAAAAATAATTTTTGGTTCTAAACTACTTTGGGTTTTTTTTTTTTTTTACCAAAAAGATAGCTAAATACATTTTGGCCAAGATTTATGAAGAAAGATTATTTATTTGCAAAACGTTTGAACTTTTTCATTTATATAGCAAGAAAATAAAAATCCCAGTGGTGAATAAATACCACCAAAATAAAGTTATATCTGTCTCAAATTAAATGCTAAAAAATTCATATGGGTACAGTGTTGCATGACCGCGCAATTGTCATTCAAAGTGTGATAGCACTAACAGCTGAAAATTGGCCTGGACAGGAAGGGGGTGAAAGTGTCCAGACTTGAAGTTAAACATTCACATCAGTCCCTGCCCTCAAGAAGCTTACAATCTAAGGTCTCAAAATGCACATACATACACATACTAATTTACCTACCAGTATGTCCTTGGAGTGTGGGAGGAAACCGGAGTACTCAGAAACCCACACAGGCACAGGGAGAACAAGTAGAATCCAGGCAGTTAGTGCCGTGGTTGGGAATTGAACCAACGATGCTAGTGCTGCTAGGCAGAAGTGCTAACCACTTAGCCACTATGCTACACACATCACTTAGAATGTATGCCCTTAACTCAAAGTATTTCAGATGCTAGGACCACTTTAAGCAATGCTATGCACATCAGTACTTGAGATGAGCTGTACTAAAAGAAATTTAAGTTGAAAACCCAAGTTGAGATGGTGAAGTAAGGGACTGATCTGTGCATTAAGGTAAAAATCTACTTCCTTTACAACCACTTTAGGCTAAATACATTCATACATTCCGTCTCACCTGGGAAAATGCTTGTCACAATCATCCAACAATTATAAATGGACCCCTAATGGCACGTTTACACTTACTTCAAAACGAGGCTTCATACAAGCTTTTTAAAGCGCTCCGAATGCCAATCAAAGCACTTCTCACTAAATCAAAATAAAATGGTTACCTTACATTCCTGTTCACATGGTTGTGTTTGCTTCAAAAATTATACCCCATGTTGCTTTCTTGGTGCTGCAAAGTGTCTCAAAGCCTCCATAGCAGTCTATGACAAAGCTCGCTAACAGCACCTGCAGCTTTTGGAGAGACTTTTAGTTAAAGTTAGCTCTGCTTTGTTTTGCATGTATTGCAGGAAACCAAACACGTGAACCTGAAAGACGTCATCAGTCATGTCCGATTCATGTGTATACATTCTGGAAGTGCATGGTGCAAACCTCACATCTGGTTTGCAGCATGGAGCAACAGGAAAGTAAGTAGGGTCTGGACCGGAGCGAAGCAATTAGCAGATGTTGCACACGTGATGTGCAATATGGGAAGCAGAAAAAGAGGGGGATTGGAGAGAAAGAGGGCTGCATAGGATCAACAGAGCTGGGGGACCAGAGCAAGATGTCACATGTGTTGTGCAGAATATAGTGGGAGGTGAGCAGTGACTGGAAAGAAAGGAAGATCAGCAAACCAGAGGATCAGCAGAGCTGGGGGGACTAATGGGCGGGGAATCTGCTGAATGGAGGTACTAATGAGTGGGGGACCTGCTGAATGGAGGTACTAATGAGTGGGGGACCTGCTGAATGGAGGTACTAATGAGTGGGGGACCTGCTGAATGGAGGTACTAATGAGTGGGGGACCTGCTGAATGGAGGTACTAATGAGTGGGGGACCTGCTGAATGGAGGTACTAATGAGTGGGGGACCTGCTGAATGGAGGTACTAATGATTCACCAAAAATCCATTATCTCCTGCGCTCAAAGACTCAGATCAAACGGGCGTTAGTAACAGTGTGTTCATCCGCTGGCGATCAGAGGTTGTGCAGCTCAATCAAGAAGCTGGGGAAGCTTGATGAAACTGTAGAAGGGGGTGAAAGAGCGCACAAACCTTGCGCATTACCTCAAGAAATAGTGACTAATGTTATTTTATTTAGGAAATATACTCACAAAAGTGATGGTAAAACAGGCATAAGTTAATTATAATCCACACAGGGTTACAGGTAAATCCAAAAGGGGGGGGGGGGATAATGAATGTCTCCTTGCTATGGGAACTCTGCTATACTGAAGTTTCTATCTGCCAAACCCAGCTCTGATGAAGAGGGGAGCACCCTTCGAAATGCATTAGCTTTTACCCCCCCCCCCCCCTTTGGATTTACCTGTAACCCTGTGTGGATTATGGTCAACTTATGCCTGTTTTACCGTCACTTTTGTGAGTATATTTCCTAAATAAAATAACATTAGTCACTATTTCTTGAGGTAATGCGCAAGGTTTGTGCGCTCTTTCTTCCGTCCCTTTCTTCTGGAGGTACTAATGAGCCAGGGTTCTATTGGGCCCCTAGAAAATCCACACACACAGCATTTGCCAAGTTTCAAAAAAAGCATCACAAAAGCACCACAGACGTATCGAAAACACATCAGAAAAGCATGTTGAAGTGGTAGGCAAAGCAAATAAGTTGAAGCAAGTGTGAACGAGCCCTAAGTGTATCTTTAGATAGTACTTTAGTACTGAAAAAAGGGCTCGGCAAATTGTGACAGAATTCTAGAGGCAATAATTAGAATCAAGTAGTCATCAGAGACTGATTACTACTGATACAACAACAAAAATAGAAAAGGCTGGGAAAACAAGGTAGACATGATCATTTTCTGGGCGTACAGACAACCAGCAAAAAACTGCCACAGGGATGTTGAATTTATATCGCCCGACGTCCGGGATATGTAGTTCGGGCAGGTCGTTTTTTTCTGACTTTAGGCCTGCTCCAGGCAAGCAGCAGGGCTCATCTGTCAGGTGGAAGCATTCAGGCAGGCAAGCGCTGCCGCCAATTGCTTCCACACAGTGCCAGCCTCTCCCCTCGCGTGAGGTATCCCGGTCTCTGCTTGCCCATCTGCGGGCCCGGGACCGGTTTACTGCTGTTGGCTAGAGGGGAGGGAGGAGAGTGGACATGTCCACTCCCCTCCCCTTCTTGTCCTGACCCGGAAGTGACGTTATGATGTCACTTTCAGGTCCCCCGTTGACAGGTGTTTTTTTTTTTATTGTAAAAAATGACACATACGGAGCTTTACAAGTGTCTTTAGAAAATATAGGGTACTGAAGCTCGCCGCCATTTCACGAGCGCACGCAAATTTAAGGTTTGACATGTTGGATATCTATTTACTCGGAGCAACTTCATCTTTTACAAAAAAAAAAAAAAATTAAAAATTAGGGTAATTTATTGCTTTTTTGTGCCCTAATATTAACTTGGATTTTTACTGACATTTTGCGGTAATATCATGCAACATAAAAAATTAGAACTTCCACTATTTTATTCTTTAGGTTCTCTGCTTTCAGAAAATAGATGTTTGGGGGTTTTATGTACTCTTCAGGACTAAAATGATTTTTAAACTTGTATAAAAACCAAAAAACGCAAAAACGGCTCTGGCAGCGAAAGGGATCAAGGATAAGCCTGACACTCCCCTTCCCTGACGAGCAGCCAATCGGTGCTCATTACACTGCAATGTCTCTCTCCTCCCTGCAAGTCCCAGGGTGCGGTGCTGGAGACAGGCAGGGAGGGGAGGAGATAAACAATGCAATGTTCAAATTATTACACGTTTAAGTCGCCATAAAGCCCCTTTTGTTTTTAAAAGCCCCAGACATTCCTAAAAGCACCTCCAATTTAAATACAGTTTTGGTTAAAATGTATTTATTTTTTTATCTGGACAAGTCGATTGTCATGTGTGACAAGTAGATCGGGACACCGATTTAGTCCATGGACAAATAGTTTTTTTTTTAATTTTCACACCCCTGCTGCCACTTTTAACATATCAGTGCATCAACACTGAGATCCACCATCCCTCATCAGCAATGCCCCACCCTGGCTGTTATACATTTACTTGTAATAATGTTCACATATGTTCTTTTAAATGATAATGCCAGGTAAAACTGGTGTTCAGGATAACTCATTCATCCCAAAAATAATTTCCGCTGGCTTTGAAACCGTTTTTTTTGCAATTCTGCGATAAAGGAAGTGGCTGCCAAGCAGAACAGTACATAGTCTATTTTAACATTAACAGTATGGTCCCAGCAGGTCCTGGAATATCCTAAAGTGGCTGTAAATGCTTAAATATACCCAGTGAAGTGACTAGCCTCAGATGATACACAGATTAAACAAACCCTCCTACATAAGTTGTACAGGTTTATCTGCACCTTTTCTACAGTCAAAGTGCATAATTTAAACAACTTGCCTGAGCTTTCAGACATCAGGAGGCAGGGGAGCTGCCGTTACACTTTGCAAAGCTCAGTGTAATGGCAGCTCTGCAAAGTACTGGAGGGAATGGACACCCCTCCCACAGCAACATAGGCTGTCATTTACAGGCTGTGTGCCGGAGCTCCCCACCGTCACCTTTTTTCCCTCTTGGTATTAGGAAAACTTGCCAGAAACTGACAGCAGAGGTAAAAGGCAGACAGAAAATGACACTAAGTTTTGTGGATTGAGACAAGTACACGTTACAGAGGGATAGGCTTTGTTCAAATTTCACATCAGAGGTTTACGACCATGTGTGTAAAAACAGTTGTGCACAGTAAGTACACACATGTCACACATGGAGGAAGATATAATGCTACACAGTTTTATACAGGACTATGAAATGTAGAAGTTAACCTAGCTGCTGTGTCTATTTGTCTCTCTCTTTCAATATTAATTTTCAATCTAAAAAACCCACAATCAAATTATCAACCTAGATTACTTGCATGTTTCATCCATTTCAATATTGCTTATTTGCCCTTCATGACAACTGTTCTTGCAGGAACAGACCTGCAGCTGTACCGACCCAAATACACGCTACTGGTTCCTGATCTGACAACAGACTGTACATTTCCACTTTTATAGCTAGTATATCCAATTATACAATAACAAATAAATAAAACCATAAATCAGACTGTCAAATCTATAAAAAGACACGGTCTGACAAAAGGTATGATTAAATCTGATAGGAGTTCCACGCCATGGTCATGTAACAAACAGAGGAGAGACAATAGGAATAATCTACACCACCCATCTCATACCCAAGCACATATCTATAAACCTAGAGTGTTACAAACTGCCCAATAGCTTACAGATGAAAAAAGAATCATGTACGAGTGATGGATCACTATATAAACACTGGTGCAGCCTTGTGGGACAGATGAAATGCATTTGTTAAAATATATGTAAAGAACAAATTTTTCATTTTAAAAAGTTTGGCAAAAAAGCAGCAGTTTTGGAGGCTGCTGTGGCCCAGCTGGGGTGATTCACCATCTCTACTGGTTCTGAAGACCATTGTCTCCTGTACAGAAAGTAATTGGAAAACCTACATTTTTGAGTTGAAGTACAGAAGGTGAGGGGACTCTTCAAATGTGGAAACCTGTTCTGGTGACAACTGTCTAGGAGTGGATATATACTCGCCTTGGAGAGATCTACTCTTACTACCTGCTGTGCCTCTGACAGGAAGTAAAGGAAAATTTCCCTGACAGAACCCCAAAAACACACACACACACACACACACACACCCACCCCAACAAACTTTGCCAGGTTTCCTTATGTGACTTAGGCTATTCTATAAATGATGCCATAACTCACATCTAGACAAAAAAAAAATTCAAGATTTACTAACATGTTTGCCTTTTAAACTTTTTCATACATCAGTGTTTTCTACCAGATAAGTGCCAACAGCCTAATATACACTACTGTAAAAGCTACAGTAAGAAATCTGTTTGCAACATTAAAACACACCTAACAGTAATGATTTCAATTTTAAAAACAAAAACTTTGCAGGTAGAGATGAGAATGCAGGTACATAATAAATATTTATACGTAAATACATAAACACGTACAGAAGGTCAGAAGGGAAGGTGCATGAAGGGAGGATGCACGCATGCTACTTTGAATTTATATATAAAAAGTACATATAGGCAGGAAAGCAGGTAAAGGTAATACTTGATAGCCGTGCATGGCAGCAATGTGCAAAGACAGGGCAGGTTGCTGTGCCAAGAGCAAGTTGAGCATGCTGGAAAGGCATCAAAGATGTGCAACTGGGCATGTATGATGCATGCCTGCAATGGGCATCTACAGTGCATGCTACTGGTTCTTTGCCCATGCCAACAGTGCATGCCGACAACAGATGAATAGGCACGAGCGGTGTAAGTCAACAATGTGAGGGTCATGCCAACGGTGCACTGGATAAGAAGTCTTCTTTACCTTTGAAGGTCAGAATATCAACTGAGGAATCCTGGATCGATTCTGTGGAAGCTTGAAACGAAGTTGTCTTCAACCTTTCATAGCTGCCAAACTGAGGACACAAAATCTCTGGAGAGGATTCCTGGCTTTCTGAATTCCAGTCTTGTGTCCCATCTGCCAAAGCTCTTAGAGCTTCAATAGTTAGATTCTCCTCTACTTGGTCTTCCAGGGATTCAGACTCTGAATAGCAAATCACCCCAGTATTATGGTCGGTACCGTAAGTTTCTGCTAGATCTACAAAGCCTTCACTATGAGGGGATTCTGGGGTTTTTGATGCAGATTTGTTCAAACGATCTGTAGCATCTACTAAAAGTGTAGTTTGGGTTTCACTGTATTGCGATGACCACGGAAGTTCTGAGTTATTGGCAAGTGTCTCATGTACCGTTACATCTTCCTTCTTGGTCTCATTTTTCTGCTGTGCGTTATGCAGCTCAATCCAACCATCCTCGCTGTGTTCTTTCTGCTCCAGTTCTGAACCCTTGACCCTCCAACCAGCGTCTATTACTGTGTCATCTGACTCCCCTGAGCTGTCCATGTCATCATCTGCATCTGGCCAACGAACCTCTGATTTTAAATCATATGAATGCTCCTCCCTTTTTGCAGAGCTGTGGTCTTTTGCTTCACCACAGACATCTTGGGTCTCTAGACTTTGCCCCAAGTACCTTTCATCTACTGAGGATTTAGGAAGCACTTTTTCATACATGAGTTCAAGTCCATCATCTTTTTGATTTTCATTTGGTTCAACTACAGGGATCTCAGGCTCCAAAACATCATTTCTTATACCATGTCTAGAGTGTGGCATAAAACCATACGATTCTTCCTCGTTGAAACACCAAGTTGGGTGTGTATATCTAATCAGTGGTTCATTGGCTTTCTCCATTTGGTTAGAAGACCTTTGTGCAGACATCTCTGAAAGTCCATAATGAATTGCTTTGTCTTCACTTTCTTTGAAATCAAAGCCCGCGCTGTTGGAAATCATCTCAAAAGGAGACCCAGGTGATTCTGGACTGGGATGTTTTGGATGGGAGTCTGGAGAGAAGGTGTCAAAGAAAATTCTGTAAAGCCTTTCCCACTAATAAAGTGCCTTCTACAACAGGGCAATGTTAAACAGCTGACTTAGAAATATTGGAAGCTCATGTAAGATAAGGGTCTACCATAAAAAAAAATTTTTGTACTTGTAAATCTTTTTATTCAGTGTTCATTAAGGGACACAGCACCATAGATTCATATACATTTATGATACATTGCGAACTAAAGAAGGATTGGGCACCAAGTGAAAACATAGCTAGCATTAGTGGTTATATACTTGTACCATTAGTACAGTTCAGTTGTAGGTAGCAATAATAAAACCGGAAAAATATTGGAGGGTAATTAGCCCCCCAAAAAGATAACCAAATAAGAGGGGAGGCTGTGACCCTCAATGAACACTGGAAAAAAGGATTTTACAGAAAGTAAAGAAAAAAAGTCTTATTTTTTTTTCCATCATTCACTGAGAGACAACATCACAGACTTTATAGATTTTATAAAATTCAAAAGGAGCTCCTACAACGAAGGATGGGCAATGACACCCAAAACAAATCCAAGGTACAAACCTTGCAGTCCAAAGAAAAAATAAAATAGGTGTTTACACAGCCAACTGCAGGTCCTTATGGCCAAAGTAAATTTTCATTGATGCAGCCATATCCACCTTAATAGAACTGTGAGAAGGGAAGACCCATGTCACAATTTGTCAGACAAAGCCTGATGGAGGCTTATCCCAAGAGGAACTAAATGCTCTGGTAGTGTGAGAGGTGACTGTAAAACATGGACCCTATTGTTCATATAAGCCCGAATATAAGCCTGTCTCAAATCCATTGTGAGATGATCACACAAGAAGCATACTCTTATGCGGACAATCAAGGATGAGGAATAGAGAATCAAATGCTTTAAAAAGGAAGCAGTGGCCTTAGGGTAAACCTTGGACACTAACCTCTAATCTAGGGAATGGAGGGCAAATTTTTATGGATGAATCAAAGCCACAATGAAAAAAAAAAAAACCCAAAAAAACAATGTCCTTGTTGAGGTAAAAATAAAATAAAAAACTGTATGTACAAATGTTTGTCCAAGTCTTCAACTAACTTTGTCCCTCTGTAATACAAGGAAAAAGGAGCCTTGCAGAGTAAAGCTTTCTGCTCCAAAATCCTCTCGGCCAAGATAAAGACACTTTCTCAAAAAAAAAGAAAAAAAAAAAAAAAAGGGAAGAGGAGACTTTACTGGTGTAGTCCCTTCCTGGTGGAAGGAGGCAATAACTAGAAGAACTGAATGCATATGGAACCTCACAAAAAAATGAGTTCTGATCCATGACTGACTTAGAATGGCAGAATTATCCAAAGCCCTTGAAATGTTCCACAGCAAAAATTGGAACAATTACCATAAAGGAGGGTTGCAGAACACGGAGGGGAAATATTCCAAGCTAGGGATCTTTTGGAAGGTGTAAACCGGAGATCAGTAGGTGTAAGAGACTTGCTTGCAAGCTCTAAAGTGGGAGTAAAGGTTTTTTTTTGTTTTTTTTAAATGATAAACATGGTAAGTAAATACTTACCTGCTCTGTGCAATAGTTTTGCAAATAGTGGCCAAAACCTCCTCCTTCTGGGGTCCCCCAACAGTGCTCTTCACTCCTCCTCTTCTCTGAGTGCTCCCATAGCAAGCTAGTTACAGAAGCATTCACGCGGGAGCATTCTCTAGCTGGACTGTGCGTGTTTTGACTACAGCAGCATGAGCCAACGGGTAAAGGGGAAGGTTAGGGGGAGCAGCTTTTTAAAGGTTTTTTTTCCCCCCTTATGCAGAGAATGTATTAATGTAAAAAACATTTTGCCTTTATAACCAATTTATAGCTTTTGGATTGCCAGGTTAGTTTAAAGCCAGTCATGGTGGCCATTTTAGGAGCTCAAGTAGTCTTGGAAAAAGTTCTGTTTTTGCACAGAAGAAGGTGGTGTACGTGTATAGCAGGTTCTCCCATTTGTGAGGCTAGAAGAAATTAGTGCTCTTCCCCACTATGATTTGCTTGATGATCACAACCAAGGTAACTTGGAAAGGTCTGTCCCAGTTGAAGGGAATATAAAGGAAGGGTCTTTTTTGATGTTTGATTGACCAATCAGCATTTTAGCCAGGGAGCCCCCCACAAAGAGGTTGTGCTAATGCGAGATACCAAAACTGCTGGAATCCAGAGCTGCATTGCATGTACTTCATGGCCTGAAGCATCTGCTCTGTCAACTGGATATGTTGCAGCAAATTTTCAAAGTGCATTTCCACTTTTGCAGCCAAACCGGGATAGAGCCTACTTTACATATTTGTTATATGTACCCATTCATATAGCATAAAAAAAAAAAAAGTTTAAAATTGTAGCTTACCTTTTTAGAGGATCTATTCTAGACCCTCCAGCAAGGAAAAAATTCCAGGTAGTTTTCTTTGTGGGGTCGGGCTGCTGCTTGCCATAATCAACCCTGTCTGTATTTTTCAGGAAGATCTTCATTACCAATTGTAACTGGATTTGAATACTATCTGTCCTAGTAAAAAGGTGTAGAGGCTGTGCTAACATTGTAAGTTAATGAGGACAGACCCAGGACAGGCTCACTCTAACCATGTTCAAAAAACCCTGCAGTCAGCCATGACACCTTCTGAGAAACATCTAAAACGGTAAGAAATATATTTTAAAACTGCTAGGCATGATGCGTGAATGGGAACACACAACAGTGGGGCTTCCTAAAATTTGACTGCAAAAGTGGAAATAATGCTTTAAATCAGATCCTGACTCAACAGCCTTGACCAACTGCTGTGTGCCAGACTAGAGTCCAAGTGAAAATAAGATGTATGATGGAACCAATGACTGAATACATGGATCTGGAAAGCGATTCCAATTTCTTGCCCATTTTGATAGAGGAAGCATCCTCGGCAGGAATGAGAGTCACTTCGTTCAGGAGGCAAGAAAAGGGCAGGGAAGAAAAACTTCTGAGCAGGATGACTTGTCAAGTTGTTTCCACTACAAAAAACAAAAAAAACAAAAACAGACTGATCGTTCTCGCTATCAAGAGGGGACAGATTTCAACTGAGAGACCTATCTTCCAGCTAAAGAGAGACCAGATGATCAGGAGATCAAGGAATCAGGAGGAGGCGGCAGGCACTTCCTGCAACCCTGCTGTTCAGCCTGGAGGAAAGTCTGAGTAAGCTGAAACTGCAAACCCTTCATTAGAGGAGAAGGTGTCAGAAGGAAGGTAGCTAGCTGCAAATGCAAATAAAGGTTTCAAAAGAAGGGTTCAGATGTGGTTGCAGAAGTAGCGTGAAAAGGGAGCTGCAGGTGTCACTGCACACAATGCCCTCAAATAGCACAAGCAGAATGCTTGTGGGAGTCACCAGCAATAGTATGGTGATTGATACACATTTGTTGTCAGGCATATTGCATTAGTAAATCTGTACATGTATGCCATGCAATGGTAGCATGAGGGGTTTAGAATGCATTCTGAACCCAATAGAGCAGAATGTATGCAGCAACAGGAGTCTGTAATTGCTGGCCCACAATCTTGTAGTAATTGAAAGTGCTTTCAAGCAAAAATGGTGGTAAAATGTGTGGAGGCATGCTGTAAAGCACAGAGCCCATAAAAAAAAAAAAACCCAGAAGAAGAGGCTGCTACAAGCTTAAAAGCACACCCAGAAACAGTAAAAGCAGTTACTTACTGCACAGGCAAGTCTTCAGAACCAGCCTGGAAATCAGGTGCTCTGGAACCTGGAGAGAGCTGCTGAAGTAAATTCACATGATCGAACATGGAAATTACAGGGTGCAACAGTCAACAGCAGTGCAAGCATTGTCCACATAAGCTTATGTAAAGACTGAGCCAATAGCAGGTCATCAGAGTAAAATTCCTGATTTTCAGATGACTGGAAAGATACTGTACTTTGCAGGTTGGAAAGCCAGACATCCCTTGATATCAAGATCTGCAGCAATGACACTACCAACCACTGCCTGAATGCAGATATCCACACACAAAATCTTGATCCAGCATAGCTGAAGAGAGATGTCCTACCATCACAGGACACAAAGCATAACTGAGCTGTACAGTAGGTATGAGGGTATAGCCACTCTAGAAAGAATGTCCCTCATTCGCTTTCACAAGACCAATCCTGTAGGTAGCTATATACCCCATATGTATTTGAATCAGTGGTGATGTGTCCCTCAAACAGAAAAATCATTATTAAAGTTCTGGTTCACATATTGGTGGCTCTAATATCAATTTTTACCTGAGCAGGAGAGGGTCATGCAGAATTGGTAGGCAACGGTTCAAGCAGTTTTATCCCTACTACCTAAATAATTTACATGTAGAGAATAAGGTTTGTCAAGCAAACAATTGCAAGTGAATGATGTCCTCCAGTGCAGTATGTAAAAACCATCTAGGTACTGGTTTACAATAACCCTCTCAAATTCAGGCAATTTGAAACTATACTTTATCCACTTCTTCAAAAGTTACAGATGGTGATATGGGGGAACCATTGTTTCCTTCACTTTATAATTTATGCTCCGATCCATAAATTGTTTATATCTACTTTGTAACATTTAAAATTCAACTCAAAATTATTACTTTAGTTACATGTGTAAAGGGATAAGAAATCTGGTGGTTGAAGTTACAGTCATGGCCAAAAATACTGGCACCCCTGCATTTCCGTTAGATAATGCACCACTTCGCCCAGAAAATTGTTGAAATTACAAATGTTTAGGCATTGTCATGTTTATTTCTTTTGTTTGTATTGGTATGGCACAAAAAAAGTGGAGAAACAAAAAGCCAAACCTGATACATTCCACGCAAAACCCCATAAATGGTCTGGATAAAATTATTGGCACCTTCTCAAAATTGTAAGAAATAATTGCATTCCAAGTCTGTGATGCTCCCGTAATTTGTAATTAAAGGATAAGTTCACCTTTGGGAACAAGTTACATGCCCCACCTGCTTTTAGGGTGGAACATGTAACATGTTCCCATAGCTGCAGCTGCGCCTGCCAACCCCCCTCCATCCCACAGATAGCACGGAGAAACTTGTTCCCATAGCTGCAGCTGCGCCTGCCAACCCCCCTCCATCCCACAGATAGCACGGTGAAACTTCTCCCCGTACTGTCAGTAAGATTTGAAAACAGGGCTCCACCCACAGGGCCACATCACTCATTTATTGGTGCAATGCTTTCAATGGTTTTTATTAATTAGTAAACATTTCAACAAGACTTGAGCAACAAGACATGCCCACGCAGAGGCTATCAATGGCACAAAGAAAAGAAACAGTGCTCTAACACCAACAGAGCAAATAGGTGCGCCCACGCAGGGGCTATCAATAGCACATAAATTACAAAAACAGCAATATAACACAAACAGTAGTTCAAACCAAAAGGCAGCTATCCACCGCCTCATAAAAGACAAACAAAAATAGAAAGTAAAAAAGAAGAAAAGGAAGACGACGACGACAAGACCAGGAGCTGGGGTCCGGGAATGCCAATAGCAAACATCACTAACCCAGACTAGGCGGGCGGCCGAGGGGTGATGGGAGCATGGGAAAGGCATATGTCAACCACGGCTCCCATATTTTCAAAAATTTCCATTGGGAGTCGTTACAGAGATAATGGTAGACATCTGTTCATTAAGTATCAGAGTGGTCATATGGTCCCGCACCCCCTGAAGAGGAACAGACTGGCTTTTCCATGCCTGAGCAATTGTTCTAGTTGTTGACAAGAACAAATAAGAAGCCAACTTCTACTGGTGGGCCAACAAACCCGGTAAGGGACAATGAAGCAAAGTGTACCGATAATCCCAGCGTATGGAGAGATGGAACAAGGTGAAAAGGAAGCCAAAAACACGAATCAGTTTCGGGCATGACCACCATATATGCAACATCTCAACGATGACCACATCCCTGAAAGCATCCATCACTGCAGCAAGGTTCACCTGGGCCAAAACGAGCCGGGACCCAATACCAACGAAATAATACTTTGTATACCGCTTCTAGCGTTGTTGTATTAAATGAACATTTAGCTATAAAAATGACCAGACCCTATTCCAGCCCTCCAGATCCACAACTGCACCCAGGTCGCACTCCCACTGAGTGACGTATAAGAAGTACACGTTGAGCACCTATTCAAAGATGCATAAAGTAGGGAAATAAGGCCCGGGGCGCCCGGAAACTGTTAGCAAAGCTGTTCAAAGGAAGTGAGGCCAGCCAACACCGCAATTGGAGGTAGCGGAAAAATTCCGCCTGAGGGACATCCCGTGACTCCTGAAGAGAATTCCAGGTGGGCAAGGACCAAGAAGTCAAAAAGTGTCACACCTGCAAAAAACCATTGGCCACCCACCAAGAAATCGCCCTTGGTTGATCCAAACCAGGTGGGAAGAGAGGATTATTAATAATTGGGAGCAAAGGTAAAAAAGGTGACATCAAGCCACTGGAGTAGCGAACCGAATCCCACACTTGTAGGCCCTGGAGCAAAAATCGGACTCAGTGTCATAGGGTTTAGTGCAGGGGGGAGCCATAGAAGCATCGGTGTCGCAATAGGGGCACAATTGCGTAGTTCCAGCAGGAGCCAGAGAGGAACGTCAAAGGAAGCATGCAACATAGACAGTGGGGCAATCTGGCTAGCCTGATAATACTTCGTTACATTAGGCACCGCAAGACCTCCCTGGAGTCTATGGACAAAAAGCGTATTCCTGGAGACTCTGGGGCGCCGGACTGCCCAGATAAATCGCATAATCCTTGCCTGAATCAATCAAAGGAAATGAAGAGGAACCCGCACTGGGAGGGTGCAAAAATACTACAACAATTTAGGCAGGATAGTCATTTTCACGGAGTTAACCCATTCTATCCAAGACAGGTGCGGAAATTGCTAGGAGTGCATAAGAAAGGACACCGAGCGAAGCAATGGATAATAATTTACAGCAAAGAGCCATAGGTGGAGTTCAAGCGAACACCCAAGTATTCAAGCGAAGAGGAATCCCATTTGTAGGGCAAGTGGGATTGTAGGCGCAAAACCAAATCTGAGGTCAAAGTAATATTGAGAGCAACAGTCTTATCCAAATTGATAAAGAGACCTAAAATCAATGAGAAGCATGCAAGAACCTGTTGCAAATTTGGGAGCGTTTTGTCAGGGGATTAGTAAGGCTACGTTCACACTAGCGTTGTGTGCAGGCGGCAGGGAGGCATTTGGGAAGCATTTTTACCGATTCCCAAACGCCTCTGCCAATTCTGCACATTACAGCACATGGTGCTGTTCTAACGGGAGTGTTTACGTCGCGTCGCATCAAAACGGACGCCTCTGGTCGAGTCAGGAGGCGTTGAAGCCTCCTATTCTAGTCTATGGTGCCGCGTCGCAAACGTCGGGCGTTTGCGGAGCGGTAACACCATTCAAACTGCATTATAGGCATTTGTGGGGCGTTTTTAACGCTCGGCAAACGCCTAGCAACCGCCGCTAAACCGCAAATGCGGCATTTGCGGAGCGTTAAAAAACGCTCTGCAAACACCGGACCAACGCTTGCCAAACGCTATAGGGGCGTTTGGCAGGCGTTGGTAAAACAGCCAAGTGTGAACGAGCCCTAAGAGTCAAGAAGTTATCATCTGCAAAAAGGTTCAACTTTAATTCCTGTCCCGCATATGGAACACCCGATATATTAAAGTCAGTCCGAAGAGCTAAAGCCAGCGGCTCAAGCGCCAGGACAAAGAGTGCTAGGGACAGGGGGCATATCCCTGTCTTGTTCACAAATGCACATTTTTTTACCTGCAAAAAAAATGTGTATTTATTATTTGTCAAAAAGGTGAACTTATCCTTTAACCCCTTCACGCCAGCCCCTCCCTGGCCCTTTAAGAGTTTCAGATGCCGGGAGGCGGGGTTTAGAGTCATGTGACCGCCGTGACATGATCTGGAAAGGTCCTGATCGAAAGAGGAGATCAGGACCTTTCCGTGAGTACCGGACATGTGTGCTGGGAGCGCGCACTCTCGGCACATATGTCCTTTTTTAATAGAACGCAAATGTGCGGCTGCTCGGCGTCTAGGCCCAGACGCCGGGAGGCCGCACATTTGTGTTTGGCCAGCGTGAAGAGGTTAAACTCACCTGTATCAATTAACAGGTGCTGACAGTATAGAAATCACACCAGCAACCAGTTAAAATGGTGAAAAACGGACGACCTGTCATGTGTCTGTGTGGAACATGGAGAAGAGAAAACGCAGCAAAGAATTGTCTGAGTATTTGAGAACAAAAATTGTGGAAAAACATGGACAATCTCATGGTTACAAGTCCATCTACAGAGATCTTGATGTTCCGGTGTCCCCTGTGACCAACATTGGCAAGAAGTTTACTGCCAAGGCACTGTGGCTAGTCTCCCTGGACATGTACAAAAGAGCAAAAAAGTGATCAAAGATTGCAACGAAGGATTGTTCGAATGATGGATAAAGAAACTTGATCAACTTCAAGACAAATTCAAGCTGACCTTCAGGCACAGAGTACAACTGTGTCAGCTTGCACTATACATTGCTATATGAATAAAAATGGACGCTATGGTAGGAGACTCAGGAGGACCCCACTGTGGACACAAAGCCAGATTGGGGTTTGCCAAGATTTTTTTGGGCGAATGTGCTGTGGATAGACGAAACAAAAATTACAGCTTTTTGGTAAAGCCCATCATTCTACTGTTTTCAGAAAAAGAAATGAGGCCTTTAAAAGAAAAGAATACAGTCCCTACAGTTGAACATGGTGGAGATTCACTGATGTTTTGGGGTTACTTTGCTGCTTCAGGCACTAGATGTAGTGCGTGCATGGCATTATGAAATCTGAAGACTACCAAAGAATTCTGGGATGCAATGTAGGGCCCAGTGTCAGAAAGTTGGGTCTCCATCAGAGCCCACGGGTCTTATAGCACGACGATGACCCAAAGCACACATCAAAAAGCCCTCAGAAATGGTTTCAGACAAAGCGCAATGAGTCCAGAACTCAATCCCATAGAGCACCTGTGGAGCGATCTCAAAACAGCAGATGGGAAAAGGAACCCTTGCAATCTAAAGAGACCTGGAACAGTGACAAAAGAGTGGTCCAAAATTCTACAGTGAAGGAAATAAGTATTTGATCCCCTGCTGATTTTGAATGTTTGCCCACTCACAAAGAAATGATCAGTTTAAAAATCGAATGGTAGGTGTATTGTAACACAGAGTCAGAATAGCAACAAAAAATTCTAAAGAAATGCATGTCTTAAATTATGCACTGATTTGCATGTTCATGAAAGAAATAAGTATTTGATCCTCTATCATTCAACAGGATTTCTGGCTACTAAGTGTCTTTCATACAGGTAACAAGCTGAGATTAGAAGCAGTCTCTTAAAGGGAGTGCTGCCAATCTCATTTTGTTACCAATATAAAAGACACCTGTCCACAGGAGCAATCAGATTCCAAACTCTCCACCATGGCAAAGACCAAAGAGCTGTCCAAGGATGTCAGGGACAAGATTGTAGACCTACACAAGGCTGGACTTGGCTACCAAACTATCACCAAGCAGCTTGGTGAGAAGGTGACAACAGTTAATGCAATGCAAGAAAACAATTGGTAACATACTACTCTGACAAGGTTTGAAATCCTGCAGTGCCCGCAAGGTCCCTCTGCTCAAGAAAGCACATGTCCAGGCCCATCTGAAGTTTGCCACTGAACATCTGAATGATGCAGAGGACGACTGGTTGAAAGTGTTGTGGTCAGATAAGACCAAAATCAAGCTCTTTGGCATCAATGCAACTCACCGTGTTTGTATGAGGAGGAATGCTGCCTATGACCCCAAGAACACCATCCCAACTGTCAAACATGGTGGTGGGAGTGTTTTTCTGCTAAGGGGACAGGACAACTGCACCTCATCAAAAGGTACAATGGATGGGGCAATGTACCGTCAAATCTTGGGTGAGAACCTTCTTCTCTCAGCCAGGGCATTGAAAATGGGTCGTGGACAATGACCCAAAACACATGGCCAAGGCAACAAAGGAGTGGCTCAAGAAGAAGCACATTAAGGTCCTTGAGTGGCCTAGCCAGTCTCCAGGCTTTAATCCGATTGAAAATCTGTGGAGGGAGCTGAAAGTTCAAGTTGACAAACGTCAGCCACCAAACCTTAATGACCTGGAGAGGATCTGGCAAGAGGAGTGGGCCAAAATCCCTCCTGAGATGTGTGCAAACACAGTGGCTAAATGGTTAGCACTTCCGCCTGGCAGTACTAGGGTCGCTGGTTCGAATCCCAGCCACAGCACCACCTGCCTGGAGTTTGCATGTTCTCCCTGTGCCTGCGTGGATTTCCTCCGGTTTCCTTCCACACTCCAAAGACATGCTGGTAGGTTAATTGGATCCTGTCTAAATTGGCCTGTATGTTGTGTATGTATGAATGGGAGTTAGGGACCTTAGACTGTACACCCCTTGAGGGTTAGGGACTGATGTGAATGTACAATATATATGTGTAAAGTGCTGCGTAAATTGACAGCTTTACATAAGAACCTGAAATAAAATAAATAAACCTGGTGACCAACATCTGACCTCTGTGATTGCCAACAAGAGATTTGCCCACCAAGTACTAAGTCATGTTTTGTTAAGAGGATCAAATATTTATTTCCCTCATGAACATGCAAATCAGTGCATAATCTGTTAGACATGCATTTCTTTTGAATTTTTTGTTGCTATTCTCTCAGTGTTACAATACACCTACCATTCGATTTTTAAACTGATCATTTCTTTGTGAGTGGGCAAACATTCAAAATCAGCAGGGGATCAAATACTTATTTCCTTCACTGTAGTAGAGAGGTGTAAAACTCATTGGTGGTTAAAGGAAGCAATTGATTTCAGTTATTTTTTCCAAGGGATATGCTACCAAATATTAAATTGAAGGTGCCAATTATTTTGGCCAATCATTTTGGGGGGTTTTGCGTGGAATGTGTCAGATCTGGCTTTTTGTTTTTCCACTTTGTGTCATACCAATACAAACAAAAGGAATAAACATGAGAATTAAACAGTTGTAATTGCAAACATTTTCAGGGTGAAGTGATGCATTATCTAACAGGAAAGAAAGGGAGCCAATAATTGTGGCCATGACTATATGCTTGCCAAAGTAGCTCCAACATGAAATTTCTACATTGGTGGCTTCCCTCGATAGTCATGCTGTCTTTGCCAGTCAACAGTCCCAGTGACTGGTTAAGTATTCTCTCACACTGACAAGCACAAGAGAAGAAATACCAAGAAAGGAGACTGATGGGGGAAATTTCAATTTCCCCATCAGCTTTGGTATGTAGGTTACCTTCTACTGCACTGTATAGCAAACTTGGATACATGCTCATTCTATATTAAAAATATAATAATACTCCGTTCATTAAAGGACTTGTACCAACCAACTAGCCTCTAACAGGGCATTTTGAATTCTACATTTAGACCACTGGAATACATTATATAAAGACTGTCAATGCACCAAGGAAACACATAAGTTCTGATACAGCTTTTGGCTCAATGTTACAAAGCCCCTACCAACCTCATGTGGGTGGCATTAAAAGTTAACCATGGCAATCAAATGTCATATCAAATCACTGAAATCTATAAAAAAAAACAAAAAAACAAAAAGACGTCCTTTCAGTATAAAGTATCGAGGAGGTGAAAGAAAAACAAGATTCCTTTTGTACCCTGTCAAGTTACTCTAGCGATTTAGACCAAGCAACTAGGAAGCCTTCATTGAAACATAAATGTATATAAAACACAGATTTCCTGTCACTATAAAAAGCCCTGTTCCAGTATGTATTTTTCATGCCATTTACAATAGTGATGAGTGGCAATTTAAACGCTATCTGAATATCTTAAAGAACAGCACCTGTAGACCTATGGATAAATAGAAAAGCTTATTTAAAAAGGGTGCATTTAACCTTTTTTTTTGTTACATTATCCCCTAAATTACTAGTGATTGAAGATTGGAGGCAAGATTATTTATCCAGCAACCATGCTCATGACCCTCATGTTCTTGCAATCTCTTCTCTACAATAACGAGAATAGAGGCTGATCAGGTCAGTACAAACAACAAAGATTGCTTGAGTACTGCCTTGACCTCAATTCAGTTGTCAGACCAGCGTGTAATGTTGTTGGCCATCTTTAAAAACTGTGTAGCATTATGTTAGAAACTAGACATGCACAGAAAAAGACACTGATAAAGTAAAATGTCTGGCAGGATCAGGGTTTAGTCATACGCAAGGGAAAGGAAAGCAGCAGCAAGCAGTTAAAAGGAAAATGAAGGCTTTATAAGATTAATTGCACATGATCACCAGTATGCCTATTACACAAAGGATAAATTGTTGTCTGAAACATAAAAACGGATTTGCACACACGTTTCCGGTTTTAATAATTAATGTTTTGATGTACAACTGAAGGAAATAACACTCATTCAATCCAGCCCTGTACTGTTTTATCTTCCCACTGCTGTCCACATTGTGCAGTCTGCACCACTCTGTAGAAAAAAAATGATGCTGGCCCAGGAACCAACGTTTTTACCAATTCTTCGATATGGTGGCTGCATTTGTTTTTGTTTTTTTTTTAATCTGGTAACTTCTTTCCTATGTTTTAACCTGTTGATCTGACCAGTAAATCTGTTATTTTTCAATTTCCTTTAAAAAAACCAAGCTGTCCAAAAAAGTTAGTTCATACAAACTATTTAAACATCAACAGGGATGCTTATATTTTGATAACTGTTGTACATGAAAAAAATAAAAGCAAAAGAGGTTAATGTAATTGCAAAAAGGAAAAAAAAAGAAAAAAAAAAAACAGAAATGTGGTTTTAATGTGTTAGTCCATTCCATCTAAACTGCTAATGTATCTAACACTACCCTATCTCAGACAATGCTGCTGTCCAAAGGTATCTCCATTGTTCCTTCAGAATAGGAAGTCTGTTACTGGTTAGATCACCAGAAGAAAATAAATGACAAATACCTTGAAAGAAAAATGCATTCACATTTAAAGGTTGGTAGGCTGCAAAGGTTACATTTTAGTTTTGGGTTAAATAACACTTTAAAGAGTAACTCCACTTTTGTTAAGGAAAAAAACCCTTCCCCTCTGGGTGATCTATGTACATTGCAAGGATTTTAACAAACTGTGTTGCAGATTCCTACTTTTTGTTATTCTGAAGAAATAGCTGTATGTTTGTCTGTGTCCATGTGGAAAGTGAATCTAATGGGTGTGGTTTCATAATTATTAATCAGCTGCTGCACCTGCAGAGCTTTAAATGGAGGTAAGTGGCAGGGTCTGCATCCCTTTAGATGCGATTTCCTATCGGGGGTATCTCTTCAAAACGGACATTTTTGTTGCAGGGAATGCCTGAAATCTAACTTGTATCTTATGCAGACTTCTGGCAAAATCAGTGAGCCAATCACACAAGTATGAAATTATGTTGCTGGGGGAGTTGTTGAAGCCTGTGCATTAAGTTCATCCATGAAATTTCCTTGTTACTAAATATTCCATGGTCAACTGTTAGTGGAATTATAACTAAGTGGAAGCAACTGGGAACAGCAGCAACTCGGCCACGAAGTGGTAGGACAGGTAAAATGACTGAGCGGGGTCAGCGCATGCTGAAACACTTAGTGCACAGAAGTCTCCAACTGTCTGCAGAGTCAATAGCTAAAGACCTCCAAACTTAGTGTGTCCTTCAGATTAGCATAACAGTGCATGGAGAGCGTCATGGAATGTGTTTCCATGGCCGAGAAGCTGCATCCAAGGCTTACATCACCAAGTGCAATGCAAAGCGTCAGATGCAGTGGTGTAAAGCACGCCGCCACTGGACTGTAGAGCAGTGGAGACGTGTTCTCTGGAGTGACGAATTATGCTTCTCTTTCTGACAATCCGGTGGATGTGTCTGGGTTTGGCGTTGCCAGGAGGAACAGTACTTGCCTGACTGCATTGTTCAAAGTGTAAGGTTTGGTGGGGGGGGGGGGGGGGGGGATTATGGTGTGGGGTGGTTTTTCAGGGGTTGGGCTTGGCCCCTTAGTTCCAGTGAAGGGAACTCTTAAGGCGTCAGCATACCAAGACATTTTGGACAATTGCAAGTTCTCAACTTTGTGGGAACAGTTTGGGGATGACTCCTTCCTGTTCCAACATGACTGCACACCAGTGCACAAACCAAGGTCCATAAAGACTTGGATGAGCGGGTTTAGGGTGGAGGAACTTGACTGGCCTGAACCTCAACCCCATAGAACACCTATAGGATGAAGTGGAGACTGCGAGCCAGGCCTTCCTGTCAAACATCAGTGCCTGACCTCACAAATGCGCTTCTGGAAGAAGCACAGGTCACACATTCCTATAGACACACTAGTAAACCTTGTGGACATAAAAAGAAATATAAGCAAGCGCATATAATGAGCTCTTAAAGTTAGTGTTGTACCTAGTAGTGGTTAGTACTGTAGGGCAGGGCTTGAAAAAGCCGCTCACCCAATGCGAGGAGAAATCCCTTTGTGGCGAGCACAGATGAAGCATGGAGCGACTGCACCTACGCTCCAAGCCTCATTGTGAAGCCGAGTTCCGGTTTTCAACTTCTGGTTTCCGGCTTCTGCGGCACCGCCGCCGAGGGGACAGGTGCAGGAGAGATCCGCTCTCCTCTGCCGAGAGGAGACACCCTCTCCACCGCTGCGGGGGACTCGGGGGGACACCGAGTACTGTATACAACATTTCATATCACTATCATGGAGTGCAGGGGAGCTGGGATACACATTACTGTATACATGTCATATCAGTATAATGCAGTACAGGGGAGCTGGGATATACATACTGTATACATGTCATATCACTATAATGGAGTACAGGGGAGCTGGGATATACATTACTGTATACATGTCATATCACTATAATGGAGTACAGGGGAGCTGGGATATACATTACTGTATACATGTCATATCAATATAATGGAGTACAGGGGAGGGGGATATACATACTGTATACATGTCATATCACTATAATGGAGTACAGGGGAGCTGGGATATACATTACTGTATACATGTCACATCAGTATAATGGAGTACAGGGGAGCTGGGATATACATTACTGTATACATGTCACATCAGTATAATGGAGTACAGGGGAGCTGGGATATACATACTGTATACATGTCACATCAGTATAATGGAGTACAGGGGAGCTGGGATATACATTACTGTATACATGTCACATCAGTATAATGGAGTACAGGGGAGCTGGGATATACATTATAGTGATATGACATGTATACAGTGATGTATATCCCAGCTCCCCTGTACTCCATTATAGTGATATGACATTTATACAGTATGTATATCCCAGCTCCCCTGTACTCCATTATAGTGATATGACATGTATACAGTGGAGTACAGGGGAGCTGGGATATACATATTGTATACATGTCATATCACTATAATGGAGTACAGGGGAGGGGGGATATACATTACTGTATACATGTCATATCACTATAATGGAGTACAGGGAAGCTGGGATATATATATATACTGTATACATGTCATATCAGTATAATGGAGTACAGGGGAGCTGGGATATACATTACTGTGTACAGTTTTAAATTTTGACTATTTTAAAGAAAAATGTAATTTCATAAGCTTTAAGGGGGCATGGTTGGGGGTGGACCTGGGCAAGGTTGGGTGGGGCAACTGGTGGAGAGTAAGTTTTGTGACCGGCTAGTAGGTCTTGACTCGAAATTTTAACCCCTGCTGTAGGGTATAGGTAATAATAAATTCACATAAAAAGAGTATAAAAGCAAGTTCTAAAAAATTAGATTTAAAATTATGTAAATAAATTAAATTACAGATAAATGAAATAGCTGCTAGCACTTCAGGTATTGGTAACTGTCCCAATGTAAACGTATGCCATAAACATAAAAGTTAAAAAAAAAAAAAAAAAAAAAACATCCACGTGGAGTAAATCAATTGTATTTACTCCACGTGGATTTTTTTTTTTTTTTTTACTACTGTGCATTTAAAATCAATAAATACTGCACTATATAAGCACTTTCTGGCTCCTGTGGTTGAGCTGATTCCCCCCAGGATTAGATGACACCTGCCTCAACTGATGAATGGAGGCAGCTGCAAGTGTAAATGCGGTGCGGTCATTATACCCCTAGATGTGTGATATAAACAGATGCGCTGATTTACTTAGTCTGGTGAGAGTACATCCATCCGAGGCATGGATTCTCTGCATCAATAACCGCATGTTTGCACTTGCACACTTGGATAAAAGGACATTAGCAGTTTTTACTGCCTGCTGTATAATATTTGTGGTCGTCACGGACTCTCAGAGATTTATTTGATTGCACTATGCATGCACGTGTTTGCACTTTATATATTCGATTATGATAGAAGATATTTATGTTTCATGAGTTTACGGCGCTGCACATTTATGATATACGTTTACATTGGGACAGTTACCGATGCCTTAAGTGCAAACGGCTATTTAATTTTGCACTAAACCTTGTGGACAGCCTTCCCAGAAAAGTTGAAGCTGTTTTATTCGCAAAGGGCAGGGCCAACTCAATATTGAACCCTACGGACTAAGACTGGGATGTCATTAAAGTTCATGTGCGTGTAAAGGCAGGCCGACCAATACTTTCAGCAATATAGTGTATGTACGTATTAATAAAATGTGAAATGTGATAAATTAAATATTCCTTCCACAAAAAAAAATTTGTAATTATGAATGTGCATAGAGTATCTTGCGGAGTATTACTCCCAGAGGGGAATGCGCTGTGAGCTGGTTCATAATACCAGCATTTAACTCTGGTGAGAGTTTATCTAGTATTTTTTTGTTGTGGATTTCATATTGGTGTCGGTGGAAGAAAAAATATTAACAAAAAAGTATTTTTGTAAATTGGAACCGAGCTTTTACACTGGGACGGTTTACATTTTTATGAATTTGCACAGATTCTATTTATATATTTACCGTATTTTTCGCTCCATAAGACGCTCTTTTTTCCCCCCCAAAATGAGGGGGCAAAATGTCAGTGCGTCTTATGGAGCGAATATAAAGCGGCCGGTCCAGTATTTCCGCCTTCACCATGTCAGAATACCGGGCCGGCCGCTCAGCTGTTCTCTGCGGCAGAAACTCACCTGTTCCTCGGTCCAGCGCTGTAGTCTTCCCGCCCCGGCATCTGACAGCCCGGTGCCCACTGCGCATGCGCGAGAAGCGCTGTGCTTTGTGAATGGTCCGGTGTCTTCTGGGACATATGACAGGTCCCAAAAGATGCCGGGTCATTCACAAAGCGCAGCGCTTCTCACGCATGCGCAGTGGGCACCCGGCTGTCAAAGTTGGGTGCGCACAGTATAGGAAGGAGAACTCCGTGGAAGTGGGAGCGGGTACCTGTCAAATTCAGGTACCCGGTCCTTCTCCTGTACCGTGTCCGCAGTCTCGGGGCACCCCCTGTACCGTGTCCGCAGTCTCGGGGCACCCCCTGTACCGTGTCCGCAGTCTCGGGGCACCCCCTGTACCGTGTCCGCAGTCTCGGGGCACCCCCTGTACCGTGTCCGCAGTCTCGGGGCACCCCCTGTACCGTGTCCGCAGTCTCGGGGCACCCCCTGTACCGTGTCCGCAGTCTCGGGGCACCCCCTGTACCGTGTCCGCAGTCTCGGGGCACCCCCTGTACCGTGTCCGCAGTCTCTGGGCATCCCCTGTACCGTGTCTGCAGTCTCTGGGCATTTCCTGTACCATGTCTACAGTCCATTGGTTCAGAATATTTATTCTCGTTTTTCTCCTCTAAAACCTAGGCGCGTCTTATGGTCAGGTGCGTTTTATGGAGCCAAAAATACGGTATTTCATATTTTATTTATATGTATATATTGTACACATTCTGGTTGTGTACGGTTTGCACACATTGTATTTATTATTGGGTGGATATGGTTTCCACAATGACACTGACATATGCATGCAAATTGCTTTTTAGCGTTTGTTGGATAAATTGAACTGAATATCTTTAACATTGATACTGAAATATTACACACTGTAGCACAGCACTACCTTTTAATAGTTTCACATTATTGGATTGCGTTGTGTTCCAACAGGACAGCAGCGCTTTAATTTATTTTCACAATTTAAATTTTCTTGTCACTGTAATTTGACATAAATTGAGGTTTTAGGTCAGTTTGATTTGGTTTGTAGTGACCAAAAACGTGCTGTGGCACAGTTCTAAAAAGATCACTCACCCATTCACATAAAAGAAAATAAAAAAAAAAATTGCAGCTTAGTTTTACCTATTTTGTCTGTATTGTGCTGGCAGGTCTCATTGTCATCTCTTAACTAGATATGAACCCTCCAACCTTACCAGGGGTTAAAGATCTCAGGGCTTGGATTTGGCATTGTATGTTAATGAGAGGAAACTCAGCCCCCACCCCTGCCCTCTGTCACATTACTTTCACATAGTTCAGAGCAGGGGCGGACTGACCATTTAGAAACTTGGGTACTGCCCGAGGTCAGTAGGGGGTCCCATGAGATGCTCCTGGTACCTTTTTCATAGGCTTTTTTGAGTTTGGGTAAGGACACAGGGGCCCAATGATCTCCTATTGCCTGGGGGTCCCATGAGTTGTCAGTCCACCCCTGGTTCAGAGTATCTTGTGGTCCCCCCCAAAATACTAGATCCTTAGAAATAACTAACAGGTAAGAAATATTTTTAAAATTATTTTTAGCATTTTTTTCTTTTCAAAAAATGTCTCTATTTTTTTTTCTTCTATTGTACTGCAGAAGTGGAACTACACTTTGTCTTGTAAAGGTTATCTGCTAAGGAGTGGCAAGCTGGCTTTCAATCTCTACAACCTTATGACTAAGCTTAAAGCTGTATTAAACAAAACCAAAAATGTAATATACTGCAGCTTACAAATCATTAGATGTGGTGGCTGCATCAGTTTTCTTTTTTTAGGCTTTTTCTCCTCTGGTTTCACCAGGTGATCTGGCCAGCTCTTGTAAGGAGCACAGGAGGCACCTTCGGACAGCAGCATTTTCAGATTGGGGGAAGGCGAGTGTTGGATGTAGATTTAAATACACTAACAAATCGAAGATGAACACCAGCTAACACTTTATAAGCATTTTCAGAAGTTTTTGTCTACTTCTGGGAAAAATGTTTTACATAAATAAGCCGATTATAGGCACCCCTGTGAATAAATGGTTTGTCTCATCTCTGAAACTGATACATTCTGCTGCAGAGCATGTTCGTTTGAAAAACAGTAGACTTAATGGCTGATTAAAAATAGAAGAAAGCAAGCCTAAAGCAAACCATAGATGATTTGATCTTCTTTCCTTCCACCCAGGGCCATCTTTAAACACCTCCCACCTGCCATATAAGGAAATGCATTTCCACTCTAATTGCGCATGCACGCGCCCCCCCCCCCCCCCCCCGGGACACAGCGGATCAGCCATCACAGTAAAGAGCCAATGACACAGGCTCTGTCATGTGATTAACTGTGTCCAATCACAGCTGATCACATTTAAACAGGAAATGACGGTTAACGGCAGTCTTCTCCTCAAGCGCGTGAGGAGAGCTGGTAAGCAGCATTCCTCAGAGGAGACGTCTACACTGATCATCAGGGCACTGATGATCAGTGTAGCCTCATCGGTGAAACATGTCAGTGCCACATACCAGTGCCCATCAATGCCAAATATCAGTGCCCAGAGACGCCTTTCAGTGCCACCTAACAGTGCCAGTCAATGCCACCTAACAGTGCCATATGAGTGCTGCCTTTCAGTGCTCATTAGTGATGCCTGTCAATGGTCATCAGTGCCACCTACTAGTGCCTCCTCATCAGTGCCCATCACTGAAGCCTCAATGCACATCAGTGAAAGAGAAAAATTACTTATTTACAAAATTCTATAACAGAAACTAAGAAAAAAAAAA